>NC_044246.1:1983172-2198172 GCF_003957555.1 Calypte anna | reverse complement strand
ACTAAACCTCCCATGTGCTCTGCCAGGGCCAGGACACTAATCCAGAGAAGTTTCTGAGTCCATCATCAGCAAATTCACAGATGACACTAAGCTGGGGGGGAGTGTGGATCAGCTGGAAGGCAGGAGGGCTCTGCAGAGGGACCTGGACAGACTGGAGAGTTGGGATGATCCAACGGGATGAGGTTCAACATTCCAAGTGCCGGGTCCTGCACTTTGGCCACAACAACCCCATGGGGAGCTCCAGGCTGGGCACAGAGTGGCTGAGAGCAGCCAGACAGAGAGGGACCTGGGAGTCTGGATTGCCAGGAAGGTGACCATGAGCCAGCAGTGTGCCCAGGTGGCCAAGAAGGCCAATGGCATCCTGGGCTGGCTCAGGAACAGCGTGGCCAGCAGGTCCAGGGAAGGGATTCTGCCCCTGTGCTCAGCTCTGGGGAGGCCACAGCTTGAGTCCTGTGTCCAGTTCTGGGCCCCTCAGGAAGTTCAGGAAGGAGATTGAGGTGCTGCAGCAGGTCCAGAGAAGAGCAAGGAGGCTGTGAAGGGATCCAGCAGAATTCCTGTGAGGAAGGGCTGAGGGAGCTGGGGGTGTTGAGGCTGGAGAAGAGGAGGCTCAGGGGAGACCTCATCACTCTCTCCAACTCCCTGAAAGGAGGTTGGAGCCAGGGGGGGGTTGGGCTCTTTTCCCAGGCAACTCTCAGCAAGACAAGAGGGCACAAAAGGTCTCAAGTTGTGCCAGGGGAGGTTTAGGTTGGAGATGAGAAAGAATTTCTTTCTGGAGAGGGTGATCAGGCATTGGAATGGGCTGCCCAGGGAAGTAGTGGATTCTCCGTGTCTGGAGATCTTTCCAAAGAGCCTGGATGTGGCACTGAGTGCCATGGGCTGGGAACTGCAGCGGGAGTGGATCAAGGGTTGGACTTGATGATCTTTGAGGTCCCTTCCAACCCAGCCAGTTCTATCATTCTAGGACTCTATGATTCTAAGTTCTGGAGCTGGGCAATGAACACATCCTAAGTCTGAGCTCTGGGATGGTCCAGCCTGTTGGTAGTGTGCAGGGATGTGCAGGGATGCTCAGTCCAGCTCCAGCAGCTCTCATCTCCTTGATGCTTCACTTGTGGGCAGCAACATAAACATCCAGAGCCACAGACTAAGGAGGATGCTGTATTTTATAAAGTTCACTAGCATGTGCTCCAGGGGAAAAGGTGAATGCCAGAACACAAGCAGTAAAATACACATTTCAGGAACCATCATTAGGGAAAATGTTCTTCATGTGACCCAGCCTTGGAACAAATTAGTTGACAACTGGGTATGGAGTGACAGCTCTTAAGCTCATATAATCCCTGCCAAATTGCCCCAAATGAGGAGTGAGAAGCTGTCCCACAAGTCATTTTACAAACAAACATTTTAAGATGTTGTTCTATTGTTTTTAACCCAATGTTATTGCAAGCAGAATATTTCAGTGAGTAAACCCAAGGATTTTAAACCAGAAACCAGACTGCTGGAAGGGCTACAGAAATCCCCAACATAAACATTTCTATTGGTGTCTTCCTTTGTGGAGTGACTTTGTTATTAGTGCTGAATAATTGAGTTGTAAATTTTGCACATCTTGCCTACATTTTGTTGGCAAAATCCAAACAAGCATTGACCTGTTCATGTCACTTTGCTACAAGAAGCTGTGACCCTTTAAACTCCATAATCCTGAGAAAGTAGCAAACTCCTCTGCTGCATTAGCTCATAAGTCCTCTTTTTTTTTAATTTTAATTAGAGATATACTGAATGGACTAAAAATCCTGATCTCAGCTTCCAATTGCCATCCCCCTCAGTTCCCCTGTCAGAAAGGACACAGGAGCTAGAGAAAAGAAAATGGCCCATCTGTGCCTGGAGGAGCAGAGCTTTTGCTTGCTACCTGCCCAAAGGTTTGGTACAGAATTAAACCCATTCCTTTGTGCTACTGCCAAGTGTGCTCAGGAAGCCCAAAGGTCATGTTCCATTTTTTTCAGGACTTCTTCAATATTCACCAAATAATTCTTCAGAGAGCTCTCCTCTCATCCCCTTCCCAAAACAGAACTTGCCACAAAGCATCAGCTCACTAGGTGTTCCTGTTCTGAAACACCTCTGATCATCCAGGTCCAGCTGATTGGATCACAAAAGGAGGCTCTGTTGGGATTGGGAATTATCATAGAATCCTAGAATTGGCTGGGCTGGAAGGGACCTCAGAGATCATCGAGTCCAACCCTTGAGTCACTTCTATGGTCACTTCTCTCTAGTCTCAAAATAATGGCAGAACCCATTGGACTGTATTTCCTTACTCAGAGATTGCCATTGAATTGAAGCTCTGGTGTTGCTGTTGCAAATACAGTTAATAACTTTAAAATAAATTAATAAAGAACAGGATCTCCTGCAGAGTTCTTGTCTCTAATTAAGTGGTGGCAAGGAAAGCATGTGGTGCAATAAGAAATCATTGAAACAAAGACCCTTTCTTTTTTATCAGGCTATTTAGCATCTTGGCATTTTTCCCAAAAAAACATTTCCTGTAATTGGCAACATGAAATTGCTTGACATAAATCTGCAGCCCCCAGCCCCCTCTCAAGCACAGGGGCACATTGAAGGATGTGGCATTGTTCATGAGCCAGGCTCTAACAGGGAGAGCAAGTTGGGAGGATATGACACTGGTTTGTTCTGCTGGGAGAGCTAGGGAGGGGTGTTTTTCCCCAGAGAAAGTTAGTTTCCTGAAAAATAGGGTTTCAGGGCTATCCATGCATAATGCAAAATAAAACACAAAAAAAGACAGGGCCTGAGAAGACCTGGGGGAAAAGCCTGAATAATTTATCTTGACCCATCCGTTTCAAAAGTGCAAAACTCTGCAATATTTTATACAGACTAGAAAAACCATTTTCTTTTCTACCCTGTAACCTCCAAGTTTAAGCACTATGCAAAATATAATAGTCAGGAATGAAAGAAATACCTTGGTCCTACCTGGGTGATGTCCTTTGGCTTTGATTTCAGTTGCCCAGGAGAACTAAAAATGTTTTGCTGCAGGTAAATACAAACTGCTTGGCTCTTTTTTTGCTCAGTCAGGTCAGACAAAAAAAGTCTAGCACCCTAAACCAGATGCTAACAAGAAACTTTTCTACTAATGCTCCAGTGCAGGAATGCACTGCATGGGTTTTGTGCAACCAGAGCTGCACAGTTTCCATTCTGCCACTGATTTTTCTGTCTCGATGATGTGATTTACTCCTGACTCAGAGCCTAAAGCTTGTGCCATGTCCCATCATTTCTGTGGCTCCCAACCAGCCTCACCCTTCTGCTCTCATGGGCTGATCAGGAGGACAAGATCACAATCAGCTGTGCCA
The DNA here is from genome assembly GCF_003957555.1 of Calypte anna. Lineage (NCBI taxonomy): Eukaryota > Metazoa > Chordata > Aves > Apodiformes > Trochilidae > Calypte > Calypte anna. The sequence goes on along the minus strand of NC_044246.1, from coordinate 2,194,825 downwards.
TGGCCATGAGATGTGAGGAAAAATATCCTAGAAAGAGACAAGATGGAGGGAGATAGGAGCCAAAGCTGAAAAAGGAAGATACTGAGGAGTAATAGAGAGAGGCTATAAATGCCAGGCACATGAAGAGCATAAAAAGAAGTCAGGGAAGTGTTTGTAAGTATATATGGATAGAGGAGTGGGAAGAGTGAGGACAGAAGCAGCCAGAAGGAAGGCACACACTCTGCCAGACAGGTGGCCAGAGCTTTGGCTGCTGGAACTTCACAGTGGATGTTCCCAGCAGGGAAAAATGCACTCCCTGTTCCTCTAGAATACCCCAGCATCTCTCTGCAGAGATTCATTATCTGAATTTTCCTATCATTGGGCAAAAAAAAAAAAAAAGTTATAATTCTTAAGAACTGCAAACCCCAGGAGGACATGAGAGCAGAGTGTCTGAGGAGACACCTAAAATAAAAGCTCACTGAGTTTTTTGCCTCTAGTCCTGATTCTCTGCCACTGGAGATCATAAAGACAATACCCCAGCAGCACCCTCAGGAGTTCCATCTTACCCCTCTATCTCACCCCAGAGATGGAGCTGCTTAGTCTGCTCCTCCCTCAGTTCTCAGAATAGAATCCTAGAATCAGAATAATTTGGGTGGGAAGGGACCTCTCCAGGTCACTCAGTCCAACCCCTGCAGTATCAGGGACACCCTCATTAGATCAGGGTGCTCAGCATCAAACCTCACCTTGAACATCTCCAGGGATGAGGCCTCAACCCCCTCCCTGGGCACCTGTGCCATTGTTCCACTGCCTTCCTGGTAAAGAACTTTTTCCTAAGATCCAATCTAAATCTGCTTTTCTCTAATTTAAAACCATTTCCCTTGGTTCTACCCCTTCAGGCCCTTGCACACAGTCCCTCTCCAGCCCTCCTGTAGCCTCTTCAGATACTGGAAGGTCACTATAGGATCTCCCTGGAGCGTTTTCTTCTCCAGGCTGAACAACCCCAGCTCCCTCAGCCTGTTGCATCCCAGCTTCAGCTCCTGGGCTCTCCCTCACTCATGTACCACCCATTCTTCCCCACTACCTGGGAGAAAGGTGCTGCCTTCCATGTGTCTTGGGAGATCAGGATTGCTGCTTGGAGACCTTCTGCTCCTGCTGGTCGCTTCCAGCTGGGCTCAGGAGTGATTCTGGGAAGAAAATTAAACAAGCTAACACCACCACAACAAAAAACTTAACTGCTAATCCATCAAGAGCTGTGTCAAAAGCAAAAATGCTGCAGCTTAGAGATACAGCTGGTGAGTTGGTCAGAGCCTGACTCCTCACTGCAGAGCAAGGGCATCACCAGGGATGCAGCACGGGCACCAGATTCCTCTGCTTCAGCACCCACTGCTTTTTGTGTAAGTGGTGCTGAACAGGGCTGATCCAGTTGGTGGCCGGTCACTAGTGGTGTCCCCCAGGGATCAGTGTTGGGCCCAGTGCTGTTCAATATCTTCATTGATGATTTAGATGAGGAGATTGAGTCCATCATCAGCAAATTCACAGATGACACTAAGCTGGGGGGGGAGTGTGGATCAGCTGAAAGGCAGGAGGGCTCTGCAGAGGGACCTGGACAGACTAGAGAGTTGGGATGATCCCAACGGGATGAGGTTCAACATTCCAAGTGCCGGGTCCTGCACTTTGGCCACAACAACCCCATGGGGAGCTCCAGGCTGGGCACAGAGTGGTTGGAGAGCAGCCAGACAGAGAGAGACCTGGGAGTCTGGATTGACAGGAAGGTGACCATGAGCCAGCAGTGTGCCCAGGTGGCCAAGAAGGCCAATGGCATCCTGGGCTGGCTCAGGAACAGCGTGGCCAGCAGGTCCAGGGAAGGGATTCTGCCCCTGTGCTCAGCTCTGGGGAGGCCACAGCTTGAGTCCTGTGTCCAGTTCTGGGCCCCTCAGGAAGTTCAGGAAGGAGCTTGAGGTGCTGGAGCAGGTCCAGAGAAGAGCAAGGAGGCTGTGAAGGGATCCAGCAGAATTCCTGTGAGGAAGGGCTGAGGGAGCTGGGGGTGTTGAGGCTGGAGAAGAGGAGGCTCAGGGGAGACCTCATCACTCTCTCCAACTCCCTGAAAGGAGGTTGGAGCCAGGGGGGGGTTGGGCTCTTTTCCCAGGCAACTCTCAGCAAGACAAGAGGGCACAAAAGGTCTCAAGTTGTGCCAGGGGAGGTTTAGGTTGGAGATTCGAAAGAATTTCTTTCTGGAGAGGGTGATCAGGCATTGGAATGGGCTGCCCAGGGAAGTAGTGGATTCTCCGTGTCTGGAGATATTTCCAAAGAGCCTGGATGTGGCACTGAGTGCCATGGGCTGGGAACTGCAGCGGGAGTGGATCAAGGGTTGGATTTGATGAGCTCTGAGGTCCCTTCCAACCCAGCCAGTTCTATGATTCTAGGATTCTCTGGGAGACTTTGAACATGTCACCCTGGAGCTCCTGCAGTGTTTAGCAGCTGGTATGAAACTGTGTAGTCCACAGGTGGAGAAGCAAAGGTGCTCTCTTTGCTGTTGCCCTGGTTTTCATCTTCCCACGTTGTGTTAAAGTAAAAAGTGTACAAGCACACATATGCCAGAGATATTTTTTCCTAAAAATGGACCTACAATGCCCACATGTGTCAGATCCTTTGGATTTCATAGAATCATAGAATCATAGAATTAGCCGGGTTGGAAGGGACCTCAGAGATCATCTAGTCCAACCCTTGACCCACCGGAGCAGTTGCTAGACCATGGCACTGAGTGCCACATCCAGTCTTTTTTTAAATGTCTCCAGGGACGGAGAATCTACCACCTCACCGGGCAGTCCATTCCATAGCCTAATCACCCTCTCCGTGAAGAAATTCTTTCTAATATCTAACCTAAACCTCCCCTGGCACAACTTAAGACTGTGTCCTCTTGTCTTGTTGAAGGTCGTCTGTGAAAAGAGTCCAGTTCCCACCTCGCTACAGCCTCCTTTCAGGGAGTTGTAGACAGCAATGAGGTCTCCCCTGAGCCTCCTCTTCTTCAGGCTGAACAGCCCCAGCTCTCTCAGCCTCTGTCAAAGAACAGACTCAAAGAGAACCAGCCAGAAAAGGTGATCTAGTTAAAGAGTTAATACATATAAATGTTTATCATTCCAAGTCCATGTTTACACACACACATGGATATATTTCAAACCATGAGCTATCTTTTTAGCTATGGGAGAAAAACAAAGAGAATGGCTGAGGGATGATTTGCAGTGCCATTTTTTCCCTCTTCAAAGCCCAGGAGGAGGAGAAGTCATTGGGCTTGAGAAGTCCCTTAAGAACTGCTTTTAAAGTTCTGTTTTAAAAAAAGTATATTCTTCACCTTGTCACTTCTCTGTGAGGTTATTTTCCTGTGTTATTTTCCTTTCAGACTGACACTTGACATTTCCTAAAAAAAGCTACTTAGAACCCATACTTGAAATAAAGGGATATTTTGAGTTTCACCTACAACTAACTAAGCAAAAAAACCTTGCTTCACTATTCCAGGGCATCAGTAATGACCTGAGGGTGGTAGAACCAGCGTGGTGCTGCAGCTGCACTGGGAGGATGGGGCTGTAGTGAAGGTTCCCTCAAGCATCACTCTGACTCTGAGCCAGGGCAGAGGGCATGGAAGGTGTCAGTGCTGGGGTTGGACCCAAAATGAACCTGTAGGGATAGATTCTGGCCTTTCAGATGGTAGCAAGGTAAGGGTTAAATTCAGTTTCTGGCTTAGGTGTATAGAGGGAAATAAAACAGAGCAGAAGCTGACCTGGAGGAAAAGTCTTAAGTTAAAAATTCCTTTTATCTGGAGAAAGTAGAGTGACTGTCTTTCTGCCTTCCCCACATAAACCCAACTCCTTTAACCACTCCCAACTATGGCATCCTAGGAACATTATCAGAATTTTCTGCTAGAAATGATGAGGGGATGTCTGACCTTTTCCTTTAACAAAGGTTAAACTTAGCCTGGATGTCAGAATGAAGGTGAATGCCAATGCCACTTTCATGGTATTTGTTCAAAATGTCTCATTTGTTCAATTTTAACTCATCAGTTATCTTCTTTTATTTTATTTTTTTTAATAAGCCCATGCAGTTTAAAACTCCCAAACCTAAATAAACACAGTTATTGAAGTAAGGAAAGCAGTTAACTTTTAGAGCAGAAAAATTCAGGCAAGAAAGTAATTTTTCACCCTCCATTAAAAGATGCTCAATCTATAGCAGGAACTGTAATGTCCTCTGTGCATCAGTGCAGCAAAGTTAAACCAGCACCATGTGATTCAGAAGTTATTTATCCACAGAGACTGATGCTGCCAAAGGGCAAAGAGTTGCTGCCAAAAAGGGAACAGGCATTATTCCCTTTAATAAAAATCTAATCAGATTTGCTATTTGAGACATCTCATTTGTTATTAAATTAGATTAGGATCAGCTGCTCTGAAACAGAAGTAAATAATTTTGAGGGTTAAGCTGCTTGATAATTTTCCCCAACCATCCAATTATCTTGTGCTGGCAGAGGGTGATATTAAATGCAGTATTAGCAGCTTCATTATTCAGAAAATCATGTCTGAACACAGCCTTGACTGCTGGCACCTGGAGCCTGGGTTAGGTTGGACAGGTATGGTCACTTGTTGGTGCTGTTTGGAGATAAGCCAGCTCACAGAATCCTCCCTTTGTCTCTTCTGCATTCAAAAGGAGCAAAACCCCAAGTACTTGTGGACCTGTGAGGTGCTGGCAGCTGGAGGGATGCCTGTTGCACTCTGTGTTCTGGAAGCTGAGAACATCACCACTGAGCAGCTACCACCTGACTCAGCTCCTCAGCTGAACAAAGGCACTTTCTTCTGACAATTTGCTTCCTTCTGATTCCACCCTGATAGGTTAACCACTCTGAAAATGCCTTTGCATACACAGATGCTTCCTTTGAGATTCAGAAGGGAAACACAGCAGTGCTCTCCATAAAAATAAGATCTTTTGAAATAGGTTGAATGTGTTTGCCAAAAAGCAGGACTGGCTTGTAAGAAAACTGCTTTGTGAAGGTGGCTGTGAGGAGGAAAATGAAAGTGTCCATTCCACTCAGAGAAACCTCTGCTGGATTTACTGCAGGCTCAGGAGGGGAAATGCCTTTGTGGTGCACACATACGTGGAGGGGGGTAGGTGTGAGTCCTTTGTTTGGCAGCTGGCACCATATTATTGGTGGGATGCAAAACTTCAACTGCCAGAAAGGTTCCCTCTTTCTCTGTGCAAAGTGGAGACTTCAGCTTGGATCTTCTCAGCTCACTTCTGTGCAGAGCTGAGTCTGCTCCCACAACAAGCTCTGGGGTAAGGTTTCTTAGATGTGTGGTGTTGCTGAGAGAATAAAAAAAAAAGCAGGAAAGCAAGGAAGGACAGGGGAAAAGTGTTATGGCCTTTGTGTAGGATTTCAGAAAGGCTTTGGTGTAATGAGCACAGTGTGTGCAGCTGCTGGGTGTCATTGCCCTTCTTGGTGCTGGCCAAATCAGCTCAGAAAGTGGATGCATGGACAGCAGAGCAGGAGCAGCACAAGCTCCACTCATTTGATGTTACCAGGCCTTTGTTTTGTTATTAAGGAATACAAAAGGCACACTCCCCTTGCACCTTCATCCTAATTCCTTCCAGAAGATTAGAGACATTGATGAGGTGGTGATACAAGCAGGTGTGCACCCTGAATCACAAAGGAAACCCTGGGCAGATCCAACAGCCTGAAAGCTGAGCTGGCAACACTGAGCTGCAGCACTCAGGGACATGTTGGAATGATTAGCAGAGGAGCCAAACCCTGCCCAGCTGAGATGCAGCTCACACGGAGTCAGAAGAGAGAGGAAATCTTCAACAAAGATCAATGAGAACAGAAGTCATCATTGTATCCCTCACTTTAAAGTGCAGACAAAAGCCTAGCCTATAAGAGGGCTTCTCCAGCAGTCCTTGTCCCCCACTTTCCCACTGAAATCAGTGCAGATCCCTCCCTGGAGAAGCTGGAAGTTGCTTGGGGGAGTCACCAGAGACCAGTGCTCATGTCCATGTGATGGACCCAGGAAGTCCTCATTGCAGATGCAGCAGAAGGATCTTCTGCAAATCAGAAGGGTGAAAAATATCACACAGTAACCCAAATGCCCAAGATCATCAAGTACATTGGCAGAGAAAGTCCAGAAGACAAACACAACAGCAAGGATTTCAAGATTAATTTCAGTGCTTTCCCATCTGGATGAGCTTATTCATTTCCAGATGTAATTCCCTCCCATTCTTGAGGGAAGGCTGAGGCTGCAGACTTTACCAGGACAGCTTGGGTGTTGAGAAGCTAAGATGTTTCTTTAGGATGAAGGGGACATGGTAGTTACCTTTACCAAAGGGAATTAATTTGTTCCATTAACACAAATAAAATGTCTCAGTGATGTTGATGGCAATACTCCTATTATCTTGCACTAAACCAGGGTTGCAGTTAATACAAACCTTACAAGAAACACAATCTTGATTTTAATGGAGTCAGTCAAGATGCTGTGCTGGAGACAGCAATCCTCCCAGTGCAATTGCTGAAAATCTTGCTAGAGCTGAAGGACACAGGATGCATTTGGAACACAAACAATGGAAAGACTTCTTTTTTCCTACCAAAATACAAGAGCTGTTTTTGTTTCATAAACATATTCACAACTACCCATCACTTGTCCAAACTCTCATAAACATCAGCACCCCAACCAGAGCAAGAATAACATCAATCTGAAGGGTTTGGTTTTACTTACAGTAATCTTTGTGAGTGTTTCATTCAATTGTAACCATGTGTAGTCCCTGATCATTTAGCTTTCAAAGCAGGATGGTTCTTGAAGTCAAGGCCAACATTTGTTGTCCAATTCCAAGATCCTAAACCAAGGGTATTAAAATAGTTTATGAGACATGTTCATGAAGTTTGTTGAATGCCTTCAGCTTCTCATGAAGAGGCAGCTGCTGAAAGTTCTATAAAGTCTCATTCCAAAGAGTGGTTTGCAGCCTTCTGTGAAAAAAAAAAATATCAAAACCTCCAGTGCAAAACACAATGTGTTCTTTATTCAAAAAGGATGCACTCCAGGCTTAATGCATTCCTTGTATTTCAGTGAAAAGCAGCAAACCAGAGCAACTTTCAATCTTGAAAGGCAGCCATTCTAGTTTTATGATTTGACTTGTGAAGAATAAGACATTCAGAATGAGTCCCCCCAGGTTTTCAACAGAAAAAGTCTGTGCCAGGTGGACCAAGAACATTCAGCTCTTCCACCTTGCACCTACTTGGGTTATCTTGTGCTAAACCACCAAATGAAATCCATACATCACCTCCAGGCTGAGAACAGCCCCAGGGAATCCAGCAGAGAGGGGAAACATTTTGAGTGCATCAAACATACGTTTTTTATTTAATCCTTAATGCACCCAGTTTAGTCTTTCAGGAACTGAAACCATCTTTGTCAACAAAGTTGGGTTTCTGAAGTGTGACCAACTCATTTTTAAAGTCTCTTTCAGAAAAGAAAACGTTGTTTCAAAATTTAATTTCCAAGCCAGCACTTGATGCAAGCTAGCACACTGATTTAAACAGGATGCACCCAAATTAGAGCAGAAGCTTGGCTACTCCACACTAGCTGCATGTTTGTAAGAGTTTTTGGAGCAGAGACGTTTTGGACCAGAGACTTTCTGCTCCAAGAGAGCCCTACAGCACACGTTTTCTCTTCTTTACTTGTGTGAGACTTCACATCCCCCTCCCCAGACTAAATTTGTTGTTTTTCCTTTCCACTCTTGTGTCACCTCCTGTTGCCTCCATCTGCTCTTCTGGAAAGAGGGAGCATCCTGCACACTCTGTCAAGGGAGCCCCCTCAGCACCCTGGGCCCTTGGCACCCAATGACTTCTGTTCTCTCATGACCTTGGGATTCATGGCTGTGTGGCTGGGGCAGGAGCAGACCCAGGATCTCCTCCTGGGGAGGGAATTTTGTGACAGGACAAAGCATAATGGTTTGAAGCTGGAGGAGGGAGGATTTAGCCTAGACATGAGGAAGGGGAGGGTGGAGAGACACTGACCCAGGCTGCCCAGGGAGGTTTTGGATTCACACAGTTACTGAGATGATGCAGCTCTCACCCTCCAAACCTCAGGGGAAAAAAATATATATATGTATATAAAGAGATACAAAGCTTTAAGAGGAGAAATCGAATTTAAAGACTTCTGAAGTTATTTGAAATAATAGCTTGATGATGACCATGAGCCAGCAGTGTGCCCAGGTGGCCAAGAAGGCCAATGGCATCCTGGGCTGGCTCAGGAACAGCGTGGCCAGCAGGTCCAGGGAAGGGATTCTGCCCCTGTGCTCAGCTCTGGGGAGGCCACAGCTTGAGTCCTGTGTCCAGTTCTGGGCCCCTCAGGAAGTTCAGGAAGGAGCTTGAGGTGCTGGAGCAGGTCCAGAGAAGAGCAAGGAGGCTGTGAAGGGATCCAGCAGAATTCCTGTGAGGAAGGGCTGAGGGAGCTGGGGGTGTTTGAGGCTGGAGAAGAGGAGGCTCAGGGGAGACCTCATCACTCTCTCCAACTCCCTGAAAGGAGGTTGGAGCCAGGGGGGGTTGGGCTCTTTTCCCAGGCAACTCTCAGCAAGACAAGAGGGCACAAAAGGTCTCAAGTTGTGCCAGGGGAGGTTTAGGTTGGAGATGAGAAAGAATTTCTTTCTGGAGAGGGTGATCAGGCATTGGAATGGGCTGCCCAGGGAAGTAGTGGATTCTCCGTGTCTGGAGATCTTTCCAAAGAGCCTGGATGTGGCACTGAGTGCCATGGGCTGGGAACTGCAGCGGGAGTGGATCAAGGGTTGGACTTGATGATCTCTGAGGTCCCTTCCAACCCAGCCAGTTCTAGGATTCTATGATGCATTAAAAAGTTTACAGATAACTTGTTTAATAGTACTTCTTTGATACTCCTTCTCTTGCAAGGACTGCCAGAAGCTGACCCCATGCATTGCTTGCACCCATCCACCCTGTGCTGTTACCTTCCTGGGTGGCAGCTCCTAAAGACACCCAAGAATCAGGAGTTGTGGTTCCCTGTTCAGCCACCTTTGCCCCTTCAAACCTCCACATGCACAGACTTCCTCCTCCTATTCATTCACCTGAGAGTGATCAGGCAGCCCAATAAAAGCAGGCTGCAGACTCTCCAAAACTTCCTCTGGTTTGTAAAAAAAAAAAAAAAAAGAAACCACAACTGTGTCTTACACTGACCAGAGCAATGCCTTCCCCCAGCTGCATGCAAGGGTGTGCTGAGCAATTCCCTTTTCAGAATCCTGGGGACCAGCTGGTCCTCTGAATGAGATGGGAAGAGGCTGACAACAAGGGATCTCCACCAAAACAAAGGAATTGGCAGCTGAGGGGAAGAAAAAAAAAAAGTCAGAGATAGTGTTAATGAACTGATGTGGGACACTGTCCCCTTTGTGTGCCAGCACAAATGGCTCAAGCAATGGACAACAGCTCCATCCTCTTCTTGAAGCAGCCTGGGGACAAAAAGCAGTGAATTAGGGGTTTTTCTAAACATCTCAGAGAGCAGCTTGAAAACAAGATGGTCATTATTTAATGGCAGGATTTTATACAGCACCTTTCAGAGAGGATCCTTGAGACGGGCAAATTTACTTGCAAATAAACTTCTTTTTTTTTTTTTCCCATGCTGCAAGCTGGCTCCACTTAGAATGGTGGCAGAGGGGCAATGGTTCTGGTGGTACCAGCCTAAACCTGTCTGGGTGGATGGCTTCCAAACAGTCTTTAGGCTGAGGAACCCACTAGCTTTTGATGTTGACATAAATCCCTTTCCCTGGTGTCTGCTCCAGAGCAGAGCCCTTCAGCCATGCCCTGCATGTGTCTGACACAAGCTTGGGGCAGCAGCTCTGAGGTTCTGCCAAGAGGATGAGCTAAAGGTGAGAGCTGGAAATCAGGTGTGCTGCTCAGCTCTGCTTCTGCCCCTTGGAGAGTGCCAGAGTCAGAGCTTCCACTGGAATAACATCCCAGAGCTAAAGAGAGACTTAGCACTGCCTGCTCCTTGGGCTTCTCCTGGTGCTGGCCAGGCAGCTGGGCAGCCAGAGGGAAAGGCAGGCACTGAAATCCTCTGGCACTGAAATCCTCTGGCACTTGAGGGAGAGGGGGGGAAACCAGAGGCAGGGGCAGGGGGGGGAACTGCAGAAGAATTGGAGGGTCACATCTAGCACAAGTCCTGCTGGCTCATCTGTATCAGCCATGCACCTCTCTGAGCCATGCAGGATGGATCCAGCAGCCTCTAGGGCAAACTCCTCCAGCCCTCAGCATCTCACCCAGGAGATCTTGCAGCCTCTCAGTGTCCTACCAGGCCAGGGAACACAGCACTTCTTTTTTTTTCTTTTTTTTTTCTTTTTTTTAAAGAATGTCATCTTGGAAGGGACCCCAAGGCCCATCTGGCCCAACCCTTCTCATGTTATTATTGAGCTGAGATGTCCCAGCACCTCGTGGAGCTGAGACTTCAAACTTCCCAAAGTGAGGGGATCCCCCCCTTCCCCTGGGAGACCATTCCAAGGTCTGACTGTCCTCATGGGGAAACATTTTCCTCCTGTGTCCAAGGGGAATCTCCCCAGGAGCAGCTTGTGCCCATTCCCCTTATCTTGTCTATGGCACTCCCTGTCCATGGGGAGTCTCCATCTGCTTTGTAGCCCCCTTTAAGTTTTGGTACATCAACTCATCACTAATACAGGGACTTCTCCCCCTTGCACTCCTTGAGAATGGATCCACACACTAGCCCTGGCTATGAAGGCATTAGCCCAGTTTCTGACATGGTTCTGGGTCCCTCTTTTGGGCCAGCAGGAGCTGGTCTGGCAGTGGGATGGGTTTGCTGGTGAACCTGGGTTCTGTCACCCTGAAACACCCCACGGACACAGCTGGAGGCAGACAAGGAAGAACCAGCACTGCAAGGGATGAGCTCTGCAGGGACAAGATCTGCCACTGTCCCCAGAGGTGGCAGAGCCTGTGGGCTTTCAGACTTATGGCAACAAATTGCCACTGACTAAAAAGTGCCCCATGGCCAGTGAGTGGTGTGGCTTGGGCTCATGCTTCCTCTCTGATCAATCAATCAATCAATCAATCACTCTGATTAATGATTTACTTCAAAACACTGTGCCAGCTGTTTGGCATCTCCCTTCTGCATCCAGAACAGAGTAACAAAAATCCAGCTTTCCAGGGAGCTTCCACAGCCTCAGCCACTGCCCCAAACAACTCCAAGAATCCCCTACCACAAACCTCATACCCAGTCTGTGGTTGGAAAGTCACATCACTCTCCTTTAAGGGCAGGGCTATAGAATTTAGCAGTATAAAGCTATTTGATTTACTAAAAGATCAGGATATATTACCTTGGTTTTTTTTTATCCTTGAGCAAAGGCTTTTCCCTTAATGGCAACAGGCTGGTGGACTTAGTAGGTAGAATAAGTTGAGGATTCTTTCATCCCTCTGTCTTGTAGAGCCTGAAAGAGAGAGTGAACTGTGCTGAAGATGAGCAGAACCAAAAAACCCCACCAAAACCACAAAAAAAAAAAGAGAAAACAAACAAAGAAAACCTCCAAAGAAACCAAGGAACAACTACAAAACATCTTTTTAAACCCCAAACTTAGTTTTACAGTAAACTTATTAAAAGAGCCCCCTCAAGGAGGGAAGAAGAGGCAGAAAAAGTCATCTTGAAGAGCTGGGTTGGCAACACCTGTTGCAGTGTCCTTGGTGTCTGAGGAATGAGTGGAACAGAAGTGTCCAGAGAAAAGAGATCCCAAACTGAATTTTTTGTTTCACAGAGCTTGGGGTTGGTTGAACCTGAGGGATTTAACCAAGGGCAGTCTGAAGCCAAGAGTGATAGTTCTTAAATCAAACTGCTGAGCACAGTGGGCTTTCCATGAATGCCAGTCGCAGGCTTCAGAGCTTTTAAACGAGATATTGGAGCTCCTGGGAGAGCTTTAAGATCCATCCTGGAATGCCAGGGGATAAGGAAGTGAGGCTGCATGGACAGCACAACCCTGCCATCTCCCGGTGCAAAGCCAGCATCGCTCCTGGGCTGAGAATTTAGGAAACTGCCCCTGGTAACCTGCAATTTGGTCTTTTGCTGCTTTTCGTGTTGGGGTAACTCTTGGTAGCCACAAGGCCAGGGTGTTCCTGGCAAACATCTGTGTGAGTGTGAGCTCCTTTTCATAGATACCTAGGATGTCACCTTGGAAGGGACCCCAAGGCCCATCTGGCCCAACCCTTCTCATGTTATTGTTGAGCTGAGATGTCCCAGCACGCCCTGGAGCTGAGACTTAAAGGTTTCCAGAGTGGGGGAATCCCCCCCTTCCCCTGGGAGACCATTCCAAGGTCTGACTGTCCTCATGGGGAAACATTTTCCTCCTGTGTCCAAGGGGAATCTCTCCAGGAGCACCTTGTGCCCATTCCCCTTGTCCATAGGGAGTCTCCATCTGCTTTGTAGCTCTCTTTAAGAACTGGGACATAGTCATAAGTTCTCCCCTTTTGGGAAGGGTGCAGAACACACAATCCCATGTCACAGCTGGAACTGAGGAGACCAATGCCTCCAGAAATACAACAGTGGGGAAAAATGACTTCTTGTTGTCTAAAGAAAAAAAAAATGTCTGTCAGCTATCAGCCAGCCTCTGAAAAATAGTCCTGAAGAGCAAAATCATCCACCCCGTGTCAAACCTGGTCACCTCCATTCAGTTAAAATGCCTGCAAAGGTCTGGTAGGAGGGAAGGAGGCTCAAGCTGGTTTCCTGATTTATTTGGAAGGTTTTCATATTCACTGACCAACCAGCCCAGCAGAGAGGTTTGATTTCTCTGTCAGACAGATCTGGCCCCAGGTATTACCCCCTCAACACACACGTTTGAACTTCAGCCCTGCCATGAATACCAGAGTGAAGAAGGCTCCAGTAAGACTGCATCAGAACTCAAGTCTTGATTACAGGAATGTCAGAGCTCCTGTGTGGTTGCACTAATTCCAGGATTTCAGACTCAGAGGGATCAGAGTCTGCTAACAACCCCCTGCATGAGCTGGGATGTGCATCTGTGACCACACAAAGATTTCCAGCTTCAAGAGCTCCAACAGGAGGTTCTGAGCTGCAAACCCCCTGGAAGGACTCCAGCTCTATTTGTTGTCTCACCACAAGCAGAAATAAAAGATTGGCTGAGTGGTTAGCTCAGCTTGCAGTTGGAGTTTTACCTGGGAGTTCAGGGTTCTCCACAGCCCCTCCATGTTCTCAGTTGTTGTTATGAAACCCCCCATAAACCTTCTGCTGAGCCTCACTGATTGCTCCACAGCAGCTGAAATTTTGGTTTATATATTGATATAAATTTTGCTTTTTAAAAATAGATAAATCTATTTTATTGTTCCATTTTCCCATGTAACACAGCATTCATTGGGCCTGTTTGGTAAAGAAAGAGCTTTTAACTCTTCTTCACTGTTCATCACCCCAGGAGGCTGAGGAGGGCTTTGCCCTCATAACTAGAGGGGAAATTGCTTCCTGGTGGCAACAGGATCACAGCAAATCACAGAATAATTTGGGTTGGAAGGGACCTCTAAAGTCATCTACACCAACCCCCCCGTGGTACAGACACACAGCACTGCTTAGACCACAGGCAGAAAGAGTTGTTTCAAACAAAATAAAAACCAGGTGTGAAGATCTGATATCAATTTGCTCACTTTTTCATGTGCTGTTTTCTTTTTGCAAGCCAGCTTCTTGGTACCAGCCCAGCAGATGATTTTCCCCTAAATGGCAGTGAGAGGGGTGGGTGCCCCTTCCTGAGGATGTAAAATCCCAGCCAAGGGTCACTGAGATCACAGGACATCACCAGAACTGCTTGTCAGCCACAAACCACTTGTAATTTCCCCCAGCTGTAAAAGTCCAAACCCCAGAATGTTTCAGGCTGCTGAGGGCAGCAGGGCTGTCTCCCTGGACAGATGTCCTGCTGGAATGGGAGCCCTCTCATGAAATTAAAAAAAACCAAAACACCACACAGCCACAAGATGGAGATTAAGATTCAAAAAGCAGCACCTGGGGCTGCTTTCATTTACAAACATTTACAAAAATGGGTTTGCTTTCATTTACAACCTTAAAATGCTACAGCAGTTTTTAAAAAGAGTTTTAAAAGCACAGGCTAAGAACAGAAAGCATGTGCTGCCCCATTTTGGGGGGGCTATATATCACTTTACACCTAAGGGTACCTCAATGCCAGCATCTCCAGGGAGTTAACATTTGTGGCATGCCTGCAATGCACAATATTCAGCTGGTATTTAACTGTCCTCACAGCAAAGGCTTTCCAGGAGGAAGAAATGACTCTCTGTGGCCAGGGAAGGCAGGAGACAGAGTGGTGAGGTTCTGAGAAGAGCAGAGGTACCTGCAGGAACACTGAGCCAGAGATTACTGCCTCCCTTCAGGTGCTTTTACCTAAAAAGCTCACAGCATTTTACAAACTGTTGGCCAAAAGGGATTTTGAAACACCAAGAAAAGATGCCAGAACACCCAGGAGATGTGTATCAGGGCTGTTCCCTACTACCTTGCTAATAGGCAGTGCCTCCAAGAAAGTTTTTTGGTATTTCATGCCATTTGAATGTTTATTCTTCACTTTCAGTTGTTGATGTGCAAGGATTATTTTACAATTTTATTTTTCCATCTCTACATAGATGGGGAAAAAAAAATTCAAAGTTTCTGAATGACTTGGAGATGTAATTGTATTTCAAATATGGGCTCCTAGGTGCTACATTTTTAATGTGTGGCTTAAAACCTTCTGAAGTACCACAAGTTACACAGTACAGGAGGTGGTGGAACCCAGGCAAGTGATACTCCTAGCTGTGGAGTTTGAAACACATCAGAGGGAAAAAGAATTTAAAATGGAAAACCCAGAGCATTCCTCCCAAAGCAATGTACTGTGACCAGAACATTTGCTACCATTTTTAAGCAAAATCCCAGCAAATCCTGATGGGAAATGAGAATGCAAACTACAAATGCCCAGTAGTCTTAGCTCCTGGTTTTGTGAGCTGCCTTTTCAACACCATAGTTTTGCTTTTTATTTCAAGGCCACATTGTCACACAGCCTAACTGCCTTCTGGTTTGATGAAGACAAAAATAAGCTTGAAAAGGATGCAAAAATATTTGTTAGCTTTTTGTTGTTTTTCTTTCTAAGAGCTGGCTGGATTGAAGTTCTTCATTTGCATCATTTGGATTTTTCTTTAGCACAGCCAGTAAGCTGCAAATCACTTCTTTGGGGAGTTTTACTGCTGACTTGGCAGCTGAAGGTTTGGCTGAAGGTTTCTAAGCCAAGCAGAGCAGTTGTGTGGTGTAAAATGCCAAGACCCTTCCAGTAGCACGTTGTCCAGCTGAGGAAGGCCACTCTGCAGCTATTATTACCCCCTCACCTTCCCAAATCTCTTGCTAAAAGCTATTTTGTTATTCCAAAGGGTGCCTGTTGTCCCTCTGGATGATTGAGGGAGACACACAGAGAGCCCTGAGGAAAGCCCAGCAGCTGGGAAGCTGTTGGCTAACACAAAGTACATAACATTTGAAGCCCAGGGTTTTCCAAGAGCTGTCTCTGCAATCCCAGAGATGGACCTTGCTGTCAGCACAGAGGACACCATCAAAGTGGCCAATTTGCCTCGGGGTAAAGAGTTTAGAAACTCCCTGAGCTCCAGCACCAGGAGAAGCAGTGACAAGTGATAATAAAGCTCTTGTCAAGCCTCAGTTCAACTAAAGACAAACTCCCCTTGTTGCTGGTCTCCCCAACTTCAAACAGGCACTTAGCTGCTTGAGGAGAGCCCTGGGAAGAGGTGGGAGCTGGGGCCAGCAAAGGTCACAGCTGAACCTCTGTTTCCCAACATGAAAATAAAGGCCTCCTTATACCTAGGAGAGACTCAGCTCAGGCCTGGCAAAGGGCTGTGGTATAAATAGATCTTTGAAGCAAAAAAAAAATGTCCTGGTGCAGCAGAGTGTAATAGCACCTGGTATTTGATCTTCCTCAGTTGAAATGCCTGTTACCTACAGGGCATTTCTCCACTTCCCAGATTTCTGCTTGGGCTTTGAGCAAGCTCTCCTGCACAAAGCTTCTGTGTCCAAGTTGTGGCAAAGTCCTTTATTTCATGACACAATGTCAGAGTTGGCTGCTTTTCTTAAATGTTCAGACTGTTATCTTAATGCCCTGGAGGGTCAGTTAAGTAAATATCCAGCAATATCATTAGTTTAACAAAAAGACCAAACCAAAACCAAACAGTGAAAAACTAAAGAACTGTTAGAATAAAAACACCTGAAAGTGCAGATGTATATTTGCTGGGATGAGAGGCTGCTGGATGCCTTCCAGAAAGCTTTTAGAGACAGAAAAAATTTAGCTTGATCTCCTGCTAGCATGAAATGATATTGTGTACTTTGAAGAGGTTTGGGGCTTTTTTTTTATTTTTTTTTTAATGCTGCTTATCACATTTTTCCTTCTTGTCTGAGCAAATATGACAGTGAAAACAAGAGTGCTGGCAAGAAGTCTCAGGATTAACTTCAGAGGAACCAGTTCAGCAGGAGAGAGAGACATCAGCTGCAGGCACATCCTTCCTTTGCTTCTCACTCTCAGAACCAATCCTACCCAAATCCAGGCTGGCACCAGCCACCTGTCTTGCTCTCCTCCCTGTTTTCTTCTTTAGGACTTGGAGAAGGCTTCAAATCAATAAGCACCTCCCTTTGTAAAGCAATTGGGGGTGGTGCTGGCATCTTCTGTCCCAGCTGCTCTCCTGACTTGTGGGAACTGTGCAATGGTTGGAAGTCACTGCTTGTCCCTGCTGCCATTTGCTGTGCTGCCTCTGGCACAGGAAAAGCCTCTGCTGCATCTCTGGGAAGTCACCCAGAGATAGGAACGAAACCATCCTGTCCCTTAGAAGAGGGAAATGAAATACCCTCAGGAACACATGCTGCTCTGCACTGGGGAGGTAGCTATGCCAACATCTGCCTTGGAACCAGCAACCTCAGGGAGAAAAGTTCTCCAGCCTTCTCTCTGTCTTTTCAGCTGCTGAGTTCTTGCCAACCTGTGAAGCAGATGTGATCTGGAGGTGTCTTATTTGTAACATCTTCGTTAGAAGCAGCCCTAGCTTCCTGAGTAATGAGATTGGGAATCTTCAAGGAAGATCTAGTCAGGACCTGCTATTTTAAGTCAGTTTCATCCTCCACTGTTCATGCTTTGAAAACAATCACACTCCTCTCCCAATGACTTCTTCATCCTTTCACTCAGCATCATGCTCAGGAGCTCTCCCCAGCCTGTAGCACACATCAAAGGAGGAGAACAAGTGGGTTTGTTTGGCTCCGAGGGAAAACAACAGCTGAGCTCTGCTCTGTGATCCATCAGGGATCCCATGGGATCAAAGGAAGTGGCTACAAGAGGTCCGGGGAAATGTGATCCTGCTGGCACTGTGCACTCCCTGCTCTGACCCATGGCCTTTCATCTGCTCCCTCCCTGTCCTCCTGACTTTCTCCCTCCTCATTTCTGCAGCCCACTGTCCCACTCAACAAGGATATTGCAGCTTCCAGTCCAAATGTTGCTGGGGGAGAAGTTTGTGAGCCTGAGTTTTGCCTTCACAGCTATCAAAACAACTCATGCTCCAGGTAGTCTGGTTCCTTCCAGCGAGCTGATTCAGAGCAGCCTTTTGGGAGAAAAACAAAAAGGCTTTGCCAGGTATGATTTGTTTTGTGAAATTCTCTGAACTCAGGTGAACTGAGCCCTGTGCTCAGCTCTGGGGAGGCCACACCTCGAGTCCTGTGTCCAGTTCTGGGCCCCTCAGGAAGTTCAGGAAGGAGATTGAGGTGCTGGAGCAGGTCCAGAGAAGAGCAAGGAGGCTGTGAAGGGATCCAGCACAAGTGCTGTGAGGAAGGGCTGAGGGAGCTGGGGGTGTTGAGGCTGGAGAAGAGGAGGCTCAGGGGAGACCTCATCACTCTCTCCAACTCCCTGAAAGGAGGTTGGGGCCAGGGGGGGGTTGGGCTCTTTTCCCAGGCAACTCTCAGCAAGACAAGAGGGCACAAAAGGTCTCAAGTTGTGCCAGGGGAGGTTTAGGTTGGAGATGAGAAAGAATTCCTTTCTGGAGAGGGTGATCAGGCATTGGAATGGGCTGCCCAGGGAAGTAGTGGATTCTCCGTGTCTGGAGATCTTTCAAAAGAGCCTGGATGTGGCACTGAGTGCCATGGGCTGGGAACTGCAGCGGGAGTGGATCAAGGGTTGGACTTGATGATCTCTGAGGTCCCTTCCAACCCAGCCAGTTCTAGGATTCTATGAAATCCTGACTCCTGAACCAGTTCAGCCCCTGAGAGTGCCCAGAGCAGACTGGGAATCTCTGCAAACAGGCAAACTGGAACAGATATTTCCCATTCTGTTGGTGTTTCCTTCCAGCCCTGGGCATGTCCATCTGATGGATGTGAGGGGTTAGGCACAGAGTGTAAGATCAGGAGCTTAACACAAAACAAAACAGCTCTGTGGCCTCCATTCAGCCCATGCAGATCCTTTTGGCTTCCATGAGATGTGTACCAACATCTGTCCCCAGCTCCCAGCAGTAAAACAAAGAATTAGTAACTCCTCAGCTCTGTCTGCACCTGAAGGCATTTCAAATTCCAGGGTAGGACCAGGAGCTGGCAATGTGGGAGGCAAAACTCCTTCTGCCTTTGCATTTTCCTAGCATTTTCTGCTGTCCTCTTGCAAAGTAGGTCTGGAAGAGGCTTCATGACACAGAGAGCATAACTTCCATCCCCCTTCTGCAGAAGCCTTGATAAATCTGCCCTGCTGCATGCAAAGGTTGTGGAGTCTCCGTCTCTGGAGACGTTCACACCCCCCCCCCGGATGTGTTTCTGGGTGACCTGCACTGAGTGGTCCTGCTCTGGCAGGGGGATTGGACTGGGTGATCCCTGGAGGTCCCTTCCAACCCCTGGCACTCTGTGGTCTGGTGTGTGTGAGTCTAAGGAGAGGACCTGAAGAAGCCTGGGTGACTGGGTGACTGCTGGGAGCTGAGAGCATTGGGGATCAGCACTTCACAGGTTCTCAGTGCTCTGCTCAGTCACAGGTGGAAGCTCTTCACTGTAGCCAGCTCACTGACATCATAAAACTGGCACTGAAAGAACTTAAATGTGTTTGCATTAATAAGTCAAATAACAGAGAAGCTGATTAGCAAAACCACAGCACTTAAACTCCAGGGTTTGAGGTTTTTTTCTGTTTTAGTATGGCACTGCTATGTAAACATATGGACCAGTGTGTCTCACTGGATTAAATCAACAACCTCAACCATTTGCCCCATTTTATTTTTATCTCAATACAAATATTGCTTCTTCCATTTTTCTCCACCAAAGCCTGCTCACCTCATCCCTCCTTTTTATTTAATGCCTCTAGGCCTAATTCTTCTTTTTTTCCCTAAGCCCTCATTTTTCTTTCTCATCTTAGAAATATCACTGTGAAGTGTTAAAGCTTTAGAAACATTTGCTTCAGAGGTCTGCATGGCTCACAAGCACAGAAACCTCAATTGAGCAACATGAGTCCTTATATCTGAACACCAATAACATTCATACTCTTCATCCCCACGTGTCCTGTTTGCCCTGGACACACCAATGCCTCAGGTGGCAGAAAGTACACCAGGAGTATCTTACAATTACTATTGATCCATTTTTTAAATCCCTCACCCCCTCCAG
Organism: Calypte anna; assembly: GCF_003957555.1. Taxonomy (NCBI): domain Eukaryota; kingdom Metazoa; phylum Chordata; class Aves; order Apodiformes; family Trochilidae; genus Calypte; species Calypte anna. The sequence goes on along the minus strand of NC_044246.1, from coordinate 2,175,182 downwards.
CACCCAGAGTGAGGTTCTCAAAAGAACAACATGCTCCAACAAATCAAGCCCCAAATCCACTCCTTGAACTTCCTTGCTGAAATTCCTCATCTCCGTGCTAATTTCCAGAATTTTGGCTACAAAATGGTTCCCCATTCAGCTCCCCACAGCCACCAGGGGATGGAGGTGGCAACAAGCACTCTCTACACCTTGCAGAACACGACCAGGAATAGCCTAACACACAAACCATCACTGGTGACATTGATCCCACAGAGGCTGCAAGAGCTGTGGCAACTTTCTGTCACAAGATTGACTTCTGTTTCCTACTTCCAAGTTTTATGGACTCTGAACACACCATTTTGGCAGGACTGTGTTTCTGTTGCTGACAATTTAGCTAACTATCCTTACAGAACCCAAGTGATGCAGCTTTGCTTTCCATGCCCACCCACCCACCTACCCCAGCACACCCACAGCTTGGCCACAGCTACATGTGGGATTCTGAGCATCATCTACAATGATACTGCAGTCCCCAGCCTGGAGGAAAAACACTGTGGTCTAGTTTAGAAGGATGGAGAAATATGCAGGATCCCTCCACACATGCTGGCTCCAAATTTAGGAGAAGAATGTGGGCTTAGAGGTGAAACTAGCCACAACTCCCAAACACCAGATGGTAATTAATTAGTCCCTGCCACTAAGAGAGTTGGTATGTGTTCCCTCTGTCTTGGTAAAACTGTATTAAGGTTTGGGCTTTTACCCATCTAAGCAGCTGGGGTTTATTTTAGTAATCAGATCTTTAATGAAAATATTTCTACAAGTCAAGCTGTGAGACGTGGAGCAAGTCTCAGGGTTGGAAAATGCAGTGGGTGGCAATTTCACTCAGGCTGGGTTTTATGGCTTCAGAATGCTGACACAGGGAGGTTCAGACCATCAGAAAATTGGCCAGAAAAAGATACTCCCCTTGTCCACTCATGGTGGCTGATAAGTGCACGTGTGTGTGTACATTTGTATGTTTACATGGGTATAACATGGGTATAACTGATGTGTGCAAATATGTCTCAGAAATGCTGATTAGAGCTGCTAAAAACAGCAGCAATAACTTAGAAAGTGGTTGTGTGTGGGCAGCACAGGAGCAGCCACTGTCAACATCTGTGTGAAGCTGTGGGAATCTGGACTCAAGAGTAGTACTTGGACTTTTATTTTTATTTGGTTTGAGTAAAAGTTCTCTGTGGAAAGGCCACGGTATGAAAGTGGCATTTAAAAGGTATCAGCTCCTAAAATCTGCAGTCAGAAAAAAGTGGAGGCAGGGTCAGGTCCCCTCAAGAGGTTTGTATGAATTCAAACATCTGCAACATTGGTTCAAAGTCTGAGACAGCCCAAGCAGAGCCATGGCCTAAACTGACTGAACACAAACCACCTCACTTTTAGGAGCTTTTGTCCAGCAAATGTTCAAAGATTTGGGGTTAGAATTCTCAGCTTAGCTGAGGGCAGAGCTCAAAGCAGCCAAGAGGAGGGACTGCTGCACACATGCACAATGACAGCAATTAAACACAAAGCCCAGGAGACCCACCTTGCAGAGCTTTGTGCTCCCTAGGAAGATGGATTGATGAGAGAGATCAGTGCCAGTGCTCAGATCTTCCATCTGGGGATACATTCTAAAAAAATAAAAGAGAGAGGATGTGCCAGTTAGTGACAGCAGAGAAACCCATGGCCCACAATGCTCTCCCTGTGCTGTGCTAAGTCTTACACCATGCAGGAGGAGGTTTAAAAGGTGTCTGGGGTGTGTGTGTGTGTGTGTCTGAGTGTTTTTGCTGAACAACCCAGCACGGTGGAAACAATTTGACAAAAATCAGCCCCTGGTGTTGAGTATGCTCAGTAGAGGCAAAGAAATCAAAACCCCCAGCTCTGGGCAAATAAATGTTATTCAGGTTTGAAATATTGCTGCCTGAGGAGCATTCACAACTGATTTTTCCAGAGCTCTCTGAAAAGCAGTGAGAGGGTTACCTGTAACCACCCAGGGTCTGGCCCTGTGAGAGGTGAGGCTGGAATTACTGTGGCTGAGCAGAGAATTGGGAAATGCCCTGGAGCTCTTCCCCAGGTGGATTGATGTCTACATTTTAAATAAGGACAGAAGGGGGGGGTTTATTCAAAGCAGGATACTTAAAATACACTGACACAGTTTAGGAAGGGCTCTGGTTCATTGGGATTATGAAACACCTAATTTCTGGGTGAGGACCTTCCTTCTGGCTTACAAAGATCTCCTTGGAGCTGGGAGGTAGAAAGGCAGCTGTGTCCTGCTGCAGGGTGAGTGGGGACCTGCCACAGCTGAAAGAAACTCAGCAACCAAAAAGGGGAGAACCTGGAGAAATCTTTCATCAAGACACACGCGTTTTTTCTTAAGGTAGAAACCAAACTCAGGGAGTATTTCTGCCTGCTCTTACCGAAAATACACTTCTAGGAGGCGTTAGCCCTGGGGATGGTTTTGCCCATCACCTCTCATGATGGAAGAGAGCAGGGGAAAAAAAACCACTTTGGTGGAACCCAAGGTGGAGAAGCCAGCCCAAGCCAGGAGGTGGCACTATGGCTCTGCGGGAGGGACACAAACACCCAAAAAAAAGGTGTTTGGCATGAGATGGGAAGCTCACCCAGACGTGCCCAGGGACACCGGCATAAAATGGTATCAAACACTTGATGATTTATTTTCTTTCTTTTTTTTCTTTCTTTTTTTTTTTTTTCCTTTTTTCACTTTTTCCTTTTTTTTTCCCCAGTAGAGGCACAGAGTCAAAAAAACAAAAACTGAAGTGAAAAATTTTGCCTCTTTACGAGCTCTTTTTTTTTTCCCCTATTTGTGGCAAATCCAGCAGGGCAGTGATGTAGCCAGCAGCAGGTCAAAAACAAGAGCAGGTCCTGCTGTTACCTGCTGGATAGGGGCCACCAAGATGAAACCAGGCAGTGAAACCTGCAGGTGACTCTCCATGACCATTTTCTCCTTGTAACCTGTGACCTGATGTTCAGAAACAGGCATGGTGCTGTTCTCCTCCAGCCTCTGGAGGACTTTCTCCAAGTCTTCTTTTCTGCATACTAATCAAGAATTTCCTGACTCACTGAGTCAGGATTTTCCTGATATGTAACTCCTCCTGAGGACATGTCTTTCAGTGAACTCCCACTGCAAAAAGATGGGTTTCACAACCCTGGGATGCCCACTCAACTCACTTCATGTTTTGGTGGTTTATCTTCAAGCTGCTTGCCTCCTGCAGGGCAGGGTCTGGCTGTCCCTTCTGGTAACACATCCAGCTTGCTTCTGGGTCTTCTCCATCAGGAGATGGCTTGAAATTCTTCATAATCTGGACTTTTTCCAAGATTCTGACTGGGAGACACCACTGTGTTACTCATTGTTTGTCACCATTGTCCCTAATCCCTTCCTATTTTCCATGAGCTGTGTTTCACAGGAGCCTCTGCCTTTGGTTTTGTTTCCCTGGGCTGTTAGCCAGGAGGACTGTGACCTTCCTGTGGGTCTGCAGACTCCATTCTTCAGCTCCTCTGCTCCCATTTACTGTTGGTTTCTTGACTCCTGTGTCCTCTGGGATCTCATTCCTTCCAGGCCATCTTTCACCCATCCCATGCCCTGAAAATCTGAACCTAGATCAGAGGCTGAGCTGTGGGTGTACATCCTATTTTATCTTCCCAGTTGTTCATCAAGCTATGGCTTCAAATTCTCTCAAGTGTGAAGCTCCATGGCCTGCATGAAGACTCCCTCATGCAGACAATCTTCTCTCCTCCCTTTGCCTTTTTATCTCCAATGAAAGCAAACTTTTTTCTCATCCTATTCCTGAAACACACTGTAGCCACTTTATATCAGAAAAAAACCAAACAAACCCCTCCAAAAACCCCAAAAAAACCCACGAGAATGATTTGACTCCAAAACTGGATGGCAAGTCAACACCTTGCACTGTACATTTGCAGTGTAAAGCTCTGTTGTTGGCTGAATGGAAATCTGGAGTAAGAAAGCTGAGGTCATTGTTTAACTACTGTAATTCAGGGAAGGTTTTGACTCACTGCTTCCAACTTTCAGCTGAACAATGCAAAATTCCCTGAGGTCACAGCCTTAGGAAACTGAGCCCCCCCTTATTTAATTGGCTCCCTAAGATGGTGCCACACAAGATTCAGCTTGTCAGCAGCCTCAGTGTGCCCAAGCTTCACATGCCTCAGCACATTTCTTCATGGCAATATTGCAGTTTTGCTGGATTCATACAGCTCTCAAGATGTACATACAGCTCTAGATGCCCTTTTATGCCTGAAAAAATAATTGCAGGTGGGGTTTATAATTGCCAGGACAAGTTGCAACTTTTACACATCAAACCACCCGACTGGCTCTGCAAAGCCAGCACCAGGAGAAGCTCCTCTTGTGCTCTGCAAGAACATTGTTAGCAAGTCAAGCACTCAAAAAAGGAAAAATGAAAACAAAAGCAACCCAGCCATACCTAAACCAGCTTCTTTCTGAATGCCACATGGACATGGAGATGACTTAATCCTGGAACAACATAACCCAGCATCACTGCTGGCCCTGCTTTTTCATCAGAATTGAGTGGCTTTTTGTTTCCCTAAGGACTATGAAATTGCACTTGGATGTAATTTGGACCATAGCAGAAGTTGTCCTTTAATTGTGTTCTTATGGTTTACTGTGGGCAGGAAGGAAAATGGGTGCTAAATGAAGTGGAGAGCAAACCAGAACCAGCCAAAGGCCTGTCACACAAAGCAAGAGATGTCCAACCAGCATAAAATGTTCTATAAGCTCTTGGGTTTTGCCCCATTTCAAGTTAGGACAGGGCTCAGAGTGATGTTTTACACTTCTGCATCCTTCTCCTTATCAGGAAGCCCTTAACATGATGAAATAAAGTCAGGAAAACTTGGGGGAGGAAAAACAGAACCCATCTCTTTTCCTCTTTTTTTTTTTTTATAATTCTTTACACTATTCCAAGTGACTCTCAGGTGTGACCCAGAGCACACACTTAAAATGCAGGTGATGAACCTGCACAAAGAACCCCCAGTGCAGAAAGGTGAAAGAAAGGTGGCCAAGCAAAGCACAGAGAGAAAAAGACAGATAAGCACCCAGCTGGAAAACCAGGCACTCTCTGGCTATTTTACTAGCTCAACTTAAGTAAAACAATATCAGCTCAAATGTCAGCTTGCCAAAAAGAGAAAGCTTTCTGGAGCAGGATCACCCTTTTAGCCTTTGTTTACAGAGTCCCAGGGTTAAGAGGCACTTGGTTCATAGTTCCTGGGAGCTAGCAGAGCACTGAAAAATAAACATAAATAATGTGATGAAGAGACATCTTCAGAAGTCTGCCTCTCATTGTGTAGAACCCCACATGATGCACGCTTCCCTCTGGGATTAATATTTCCATTCAGTCCCAGCCTCTGTGTGTGCCCTCCCCAACAGAGGATTTCTTAAAAATTTCCTCCAAGGCAAACCCAGCAGCAGCCCCAGCTGCCTGGCCAAACACCAGCAGAACCTCTATGGCTCCTGTGTCCCCAGTCAGGAGAGCTGTGACAGGCAGGACAGAAGTCCTGCTGACACTCCCACTACTGAATGGTTTCTGAGCACTTCAGTAGAGCTTAGAAAGGAAAAGGGCAAGGATCTGCCCTGGTAATCCTGACCCCTGGGCCAGCCTGAGTCATAGAAACATCACCATAGATTCATTGAATGAGTTGGGTGGGAAGGGACCTTAAAGCTCCTCCACTCCCAACCCCATGGTCAGGGACACCTCCCACAGCTCAGGGTGCATCCAGCCTGGGCTGAGACACTGACAGGGATGGGGCAGCCACAGCTTCTCTGGAAAACCTGGGACAGGGGCTCAGCACCCTCACACCAAAGGATTTCTTTCTGATGTCTAACATAAATCTCCCCTCTTTCAGCTTAAAACGTATCCCCCTTGTCCTATCACTCTATGCTCATGTAAAAAGTCCCTCCCCAGCTTTCCTGGAGCCCCTTCAGGTACTGGCAGGACACTATAAGGCCTCCTTGGAGCCTTCTCTTCTCCAGGATGAACAGCCCCAACTTTCTCATCCTGTCCTCACAGGAGAGGTGATCAAGCCCTCTGCTCATCTCAGTCTGAAACAACACAGTTGTGCCTCCCAGAGGCAAAGATGGCTTTACCTGGGGCTGTTGATAGCACCTCTGCTTTAGTGCTGCCCTTCTTCCCTGTGCTCTCCCTCCTTTTCAACTCTTGCAAGATTATGGGTTCAAAGCTAGTCCTGCAGGAAACAGTTTCAGCAATTTGCTAGTACAGGTACATGGAGAGTGTCTGAACAAGTCAGGCTGCAGATAAAGTGCTCAGCAGGACCTCAGAGAAGACCCAGAGGAGGACATGAGAGACCTCAGCATGCAGACATTCTGCCTTCTCTTCTAAACCCAACCTCTGGCTGAAAAATGGGCAGCTCCTGTTCCCAAACACTCATTACCAATAACTACACCCCCGGGCAGGGTTATCAGCCAGGATCAACCCCTCCATTCTCACACAGGTTTTAATGGAACCAGCCCTCTAAGTAAGGGCCATTTCAAAAGGGGTCAGCAAAGGGCTGAGCTTCCCACTGCACTGAACCCACATCCAGTACAAACTTCTCTGACCAGAGGATCTGTTTGCCTGGGGAGCTGTTGTTTCACATGTTAGCTCTGTTCTTAAGAACATCCCTGCTGTTTCAGAGTTAGTTTGGGTGAGGGTGCAGAGCAGGCAGACACCAAACCCCAACCTGCTTTGGTTTCCTTGAAAGAAAAGGCTTTGGTTTGAAGGGCCAGACCTAATCTTTAACTCCAGGAATGTCCAAGTGTGGTACAGCTGGTGGCTGTGCCTGTTGGCTGAAGCAGGAGTAGTCCTGACAGCTGGCTAATGACTCTTTGAACAGGGTTGTCCAGGTACAATTAGTCTTATTGACTGACTTTAGCCCATGTTGTTTGCCAGGCAGATGAATGCACTGGGCTATTTGCTGTCTTATCACTTGGTTGAGTGAGGCTATAAAATAAAAGGAGATTGTGATGAATGGATGCCTTGAACCATCTTTACAGCTGAGTAGAGTGGTCCAGCACTGGCCACTCCTTCAGTAAACCTCTGCAGATGTCCATATCCTCTTTTGAAGAGCACTCTCTGCACCTACACAATGTGTTGCCACTGGTTATCACAAAACAAACAGATTTATTATCTGACTTGTCCCATTCCCATGCTGCTGCATCTTCTTAAGGTACTTAGCATGCTTCCACTTGCTAAACGAAACTGGTAAAGAGCAGTAAAATGATGATAAAAAGCAAATAACTAGTAACGCATTTAGTTCTTTATTTGTGATCATCTTTTGAGGTCCCTTCCAACCCCTGACATTCTGTGAGTCTGTGACTCTTCTCTGCAGAAGGCAGACCACATGTATTCATAAGTGGTCTCTCTAATGCACTTAAAGAAGGTTCAGAAATAAGCTGCCTGCATTAACAGCTTCCAAAATGTTACTAAACCAATCTACAATAAATTAGAGTGTCAAATAGGACAGTTTGGAAGGAAACCAAGGGGAACATCACATCCTGTATAAATATCAGGTTGATTTCTATCAACACAGTGTCTAGATGCTATCAAAAATTAAATTCCACAGTGAAACAAAAAGAAAAAAGGAAAAAAACCCAAACCAAACCAACCAAACAAACAACACTCCCCAAAAACCAGTGGAAATTTTGAGGCTACAGCCTTTAAGTCCCATCTTCAGCTGAGGTCACCTCCCACTACCTTGAGCAAAGCTGCATTCACCCACATGCCTGGAGGAACCTCTGTGCCCTTGGGAAAAGGTCACTTCCAACAGCAAAATAAAATAATTCTATCACTCTGCAAACCTCCAACAGCTGGATATCACCACGGGTTCTGATCAGTCTTCCCCAACAAGTCCTCAAAAAAAAAAAAAAAAAAGAAAGGCCCTTGTTGATCTGGGAAGAATTAACATATTTATGATAAGCACTGTATTCTCCAGTCTTTTCCAGTTTCTCCCTCTGAACAGCCTCCCTGGACCAGTTTCACTCAAGGGAGTGAAAAGAAATAACTTCTTTTCTCTTGCAATCTTCCTCTCTCAAAACTTCAAGAGCCTGGCGAGTAATTATCAACCTACAATGTTCTGTGACCATTGTTAATCAATTTTGGCAACCATTCTGGTGCCACAGAGTGCAGTACCAAGGCAGTTATTTTCCTTATCAGTCCCATAAGGATTTAGACCAGGATGCATACACAAAGGAGCAGGGAATAAGGAGGTGGAGCTGGGAGCTGAGTGGACTCCTGAGAGAGGGTTGTTCAAACACCAGTTGGGAAGGGATTAGCAAGACCAGCTCCTGGAGAGGGAGAGCCACAGAAATGACATGCATTTCAGGTTTTGAAGAAGATTTCTTCACAGCTTCTCCTCCACCTCTCCCGTGCAACCTACTGTAGAGTTTGCAGCTCTAATCTGGTGCATGGCTGTCCTCCAAGTCTCTCAACTGTGATCTGGCTCTGTAAAACAGAGGATGCCATTGTTCCTCACACGTTGCTGCAAACATTCTTCCTTGCCCCAGCATATAGAAATCTAAATCAGCTAGAGATAAGCAGTGCTTGAAACAGCAGTTGTACAGCAATGACAGCTCTATCTTACTTACCAGAATAAAATCTCAGGGAAGACTGAGAATTATGAAACTACAGGAGGAATAAACCCCAAAGCCTGGAGAACTTCTAAAACAACAGAATCCAGACATGGAAGCAGAAGGAGCTCAGTTTATGAGGCTCAGGCTCACTACGTGGTGCATCCATCCTTGGCAGAGTTGTAGGGAAAAGTGACAGTTTGTGCAGAAAATGTACTAACACTTCCAAGTGCTGTCACATATTTTATGTGCCTTTTCAAAATTATTTATCAAAACAAGAAAAAAAAAAGATTAAAAGGAGAACAAGCAAAAATAGTAAATGGAAGAGCAATAAGGATTAAGAGATAGTAAAGGATTCCCAAAAGAGCCATTCATCACAAAGGAGACAAATCCAAGTGAAAACTATTCTGCCCCACTCTGTTCATCAGCTGCTTTTATAAGCCAAGGCATCTCAGCCCCAGTTATTCCCACCAGCATCACCAGTTTCTGGGCAGACCTTCCCAGACCACATGGCATGGGCAGAGAATTGCCAAGACTTTGTTATTTGGCTGAATTCTTCTAAACAAGAGCAATGAAGGGTAAAAATGGAGCATAAGAGAGCAGTCCCAGTCCCACAGCACAGAGGGTACCTGCTCAGCAGTGAGTGCCCAACATCTATCCACCCAAGCAGTGCACAACACATTCCTGCAGTCCTTCTTCCAGCCCCAAGGCCTCAGTCCTGCAGATATGTTCCAAATAGAAGGTGGGCAAGAGGAAGGTGTCCCCATCATTAGAAGGACACAGATCTGTTGGAATGAGTCCAGAGGAGGCCACAAAGATGATCCAGGGGCTGGAGCAGCTCTGCTACAAGGAGAGGCTGAGGAGCTGGGGTTGTTCAGCCTGGAGAAGAGAAGACTCCAGGGGGACCTTAGAGCTGCCTTCCAATTCCTGAAGGGAACCTCCAGGAAGGCTGCAGAGGGACTTTTCATAAGGGTGTCCAGTGGTAGGACAAGGGGAAATGGTTTGAAACTGAAGGAGAAGAGGTTTAGATGGAATGTTAGGAAGAAGTTCTTCAGTAGGAGGGTGCTGAGACTCTGGAACAGATTGCCCAGAGAAGCTGTGGCTGTCCCCTCCCTGGAGGTGTTCAAGGCCAGGTTGGATGAGGCTTGGAGCAGCCTGGGCTGGATGAGAGCTTGGAGTGGGTGATCTCTAAGGTCCCTTCCAACCTCAGCCATGCTCTGATGATTCTGTGTATAAAACACCCTTTAACCAGTTGGCCATCAGCTGTGTTGTCATTTCCACAGCAGCATGGACCAGTGATGTTGGGAGTTCTGCAGGTTGTTGAAGCTTTTACTGCAGACCTGCCAATATGAACAGCTTAAGATGCAGCCAAAAACCCTTTTAGTTTCTGTGCAAATGTGGCGAAAGTTGCCAGCTAGAAAGCTGTGGAGAGGTGACCCACCATACTGTTCTTCTCCTGTGCCAAGAAGGATCAGGTCTAAAGATCAGTGATTCCTGCTCATCCACTTAGACCTTTGTTAGGAATGGATGCAGCCTCTGTATTCACCCTGCCCTTTGAGGGCCCCACAAACGGGGCAAAAGAGCAAGACAGCCTACTGGGAGCCAGCAGAACAGGAGGATACACAGAGCCAGAACTCTCCCAGTTTGGACTGACACATTCCTAGCTGGCAAAACATGCTCTCCAAGATGTAATTCTGAGTGTTTCTTAGGGATTGGTAGATACACTGAAGCAGATCTAAATTAGACTCCTATAAGCAGGTATTTTTCAAGTACTGAAGCCAGCTGGTGGTTGGAGAGAGCATCCCTACTCTCCATAATGCTCTGCTTTCTCAGCCAGTTTTGTATCCAGTTAAAAACTTTTGAGGTTTAGCAGGGAATGACTATTAGCAATAACTAATTACACCCTCCCTTCTCCTTGCAGAAGTCCACTCAGAGCAATCATTTAACATTTCAGTGAGAGCTTATCTCCTTCACCAGTCCCAGTTAATCATGACTTATGAATAAGATGTCTGTTTGCAAATAAAAGATAAATTAAAAAAAAACCCAAAAACCCCAACAGCCCGAGCTGGTCTGGCAACAAGCCTGCAATTATTCAGAGCTTGGTGTGGGTGTGGTGAGTGAGTTGGGCATACTCCCTCTATTTATTTAAGAAATAAGTATACCCCTAGCACATTTGGCCACCATCTTGCAATGATAATCAAGTTTGTTAGTGAACTATCTCATCTTGCCTAAGGAAGGGCAAAAAAGAGATCAAGCACACTTGAGCCATGCTGCCTTTGCATGTTGTTGCCCCAAAACTTTTGAGCTCCAGCTCTTTATAGTTTTGGGAATAAAAATTAAAAATCCACCCCATTCTGCATGCAGTGTAATCTTTGAACAAATTCGTTGCTTTTAGGGCTGAGTGAGCTGTTTTCAGACCCAGGCAGATGGAATTCAGGAGCCCTTTGTGTGGTAGCCACACAGCACTGGAAGGCACAGCACATGGGGTTTGCTGTTGCAACAAAATGCAGCTTGTTTGCTTTGGATTTCTGGAGGCCAACAGCAACTCTTTCCCACAGATTTTTTAGGATTTCTCTTTCAACACACTTCATTTTAGTCATTCAGCTTCATTCAGCAGCCCGAGTTGTGGAGGCGGGAAGTAATGCTTTAAGGCTCCTGGAAAAACCTCCTCCATAAGCAGTCAGAGCTGGTTTTGTTAAGGCATAAAAAATATTAGTAAAATATCATTAACTACACACTAAGAAATAGAAAAGACCTGACTGTGTTTGTTTGCATGTTGTGCTCACACAGTTGCTGCAAACGTATGTGCCATGTAGGCAGGTTGGATAAAAATGGAATTATTCCTGCAGTCTTCCTGCAGTGATGATGATTACCAGGAAGGGGAGTCAGAGGCATGAGTGCAAGCTTTAGTTCAGCTGTTGTTCTGTGCTCTCATCTTTTGCTGTGGTTCATCAAACTCTGAACCCCTTATATTTGATATATATTTGATATATATTTGATATTTGATCACAGCTACTGAAGAGAGAACAGTTCTTTGGAGTGTGTGAGGAGAAGAGTGGTGGGCAAGTAACCAGTACCACGATCTTATGACACCCACATCATGGCAAAAACTCCTCCTGAACCCCAAAATAGAAATGCTGCAAACCTTTCACATATTTGTAAAAGAGAACTAAATGGCTTTGAACCATGAATCAACTAAAGCCCTTCTCCAAGCCAGCACCAGTGACACCTGAAGTAGTCTTCTCATGGACAGCTTTACATCAGTCCTGAGGAAAAATAACCACTCAGCACATGTGATGTCCATTTTTTTAGGCTATTTTTGAGAAGTCTGTTGAAACATTTCAAAAGTTGTACCTCTTGAGTCTTACCCATATTTCAGCTGAAGCCTACAGCAAGGCACACAGTGTCTGCAGCCAGCTTACACCTCTGATCCACAGTCTTTGTCAGATAAAGCTCTTGGGTAGCTCAAGATGCAACCACCTCTAGATGTTTCCCTGCCCCTGTGATCACATCTAAAGACCAATGTCCACAGTGGCTTCATCCCAGAGCCCTGATTCACAGTCTCTGTCAGATAAGGTGACACAAGCTGTCGGTGACTGTTCCAAACCTCTCAGAGATCAGTGTTCCCACAGAAGCAGAGCTGGCAGGACAGGTAGCCTGGCCTCTGCTGAACTGCCCAGTGCACTGCTCAGAAAATTAATTTAACACATTAGTTCAGCCAGTTGTTATTAAAAGAGATAGCAGTGCCAGCTGAGGAACAAGCACAGCACCTTGCCACTGCCCTGGAGGGAGGGATGCTCCCTGGCAAGAGTGGGAGCAGGCAGCTGGAGCTGGGAACAGCTTCATCGGGTGCCCTTGCTGATAGGAATGGGGAATTTGGGCTCCCGAGGTCAGGTTCAGCCCAAATCTGACAGAATGAAGTAGTGGCTCTCTGCGACTGTAGCTTGTTTCTCATGTCTCAGCTTCTCCACTGTTTTTCTATACATTTGCTACTGGAATGGGAAAGGTAACACCAACTAATCCAACACAGACATGACTTAAGCGTGACTGGTGTGTGTATATGTAAACTGGAGAGGATATTCTGCATCAGAATTAATCCCAGGGAAATCTTTGGACAGTGTCTCTTTCCTTTCTTTGTTTTGTTTTCTTTGTTTGTGTGTGTCTACAAAAGTATATACCTATGTTTTACCCTCAAAGGCTGACAGGTTGTAGCCTCAGATTGCTGATAACTCCATGCCAGCATGCTAACACCATCAGAGGCTCTTCCATCCTAACCTTCAGCTGTTTATAATATTGTTGGAAATATATAGCTACAAAATCACCCTGGAGACACCCACTATTGCCTAGCCAGGTTCAGTTTGAATTTTAATACAGAACACATCTTCATCTCTGCTTTTGAGAGTTGATTTCAAATAAGAACTTTAGCTCCCTAACTAACTACTCTACTTTAAGTGTTTCCAAGGCATTTCTCAGTGTGAGAAAGATGCTCAAAGTATTTAAAGACAAGATTCATGGTACCTAAGATGACTATGCTTTCCCTGTTCTCTTGCAGCAATGTGCCTGTTTGGAGTTTTATTACACTTCTTTATTCCTTATTATCTTCTTCCTTCCCTCCACCAGCTGAAACAGATACACAGCACAAACAGCAAAGGCAATACACACAGTATTTGGGATTTTTATCTCCTCTTGTCTGTCTGCCAGTTATTTAAACATAGAAGAGTGTTTGCAGTGCTTGTGAGAGCTATGTTTGCTGCAATACTCACCCTGGCAGAGCCCAGTTGTCCACCATCCATTGCCAAGGCTGGAGCACAGCTGCAAGATGGTCTGAGCTGACCTCACCCCTGCATCACTGATCCTTCAAACAAATGTTCTTGGTGAGAACAGGGCTGCTGGCCCAGGAGCTGGGTTAAGTGATTCCAAACCTTCCTTCTGCTGAGTCCTTCACTTGTTTTTTTTCTCTTTTCCCCCTGAGATATTGCAGGTAGTACAGGTGCATTTGAGAGGCGCGGAGATAAAAATACAAATAAGATAAACCAGCTGAACAGTGACGTCCTGAGTGGAAAAACAACTGGCTATTGTTTCAGCCTCCTCCTCCTCTGCTTTCTTATCTCGTGTGAAAAATACCCGTGGTTCCCAGAGCACATTTCAATCATGAAGGACAGAGCAAGGCCAGGTCCAGAGCATGGACTCCTGCTTGGCAAAGCTACATCTGCCAAGAGTCTGTAGAGGAACTTGGCCAGGAACACCTACCTGGACACAGCTACACCACCAAACCTGAACTTTCTCACCCAAATTTTAATCAGAGAGGCCCTGATGAAAGTGTATTAAAACTTTAAAGAGCTGCTCTCAGGAATGGACTTAGAAGGGCTGCTCAGGAGGTCTGTCAGTGCCACCAGAGCAGGTGTTGTTCCATCAAGGTGCTGTAAAACACCCCCAGGAAAGCCAAGAGCTTGGGCACAAGGTGGGACAGAAAAAAAAATCAATTAATCCTTCTGATTGAAAAAGATCTTTAAGATGGAATCCAACCATCAACCTAACTGCTGTGTCCAGTGCAAAACCACGTCCCTCAGCACAACATCTCCACACCTTCTGAGAACCTCCAGGGATGGTGATTTAACCACCTCCCTGAGCAACCTGTTCCAATGCTTGATAACCCTTTCAGTGAAGAATTTTCTTCCAATCTCCAATCTAAACCTTCCCTGGCACAACTTGAGTCCATCCCCTCTCATCCTGTCACTTGTTCCAAGGGAGAAGAGCTCAAACCCCACCTCACCACCACCTCCTTTCAGGCGGCTGCAGAGGCGGCTGCTTCCCCTCAGCCTCTTTTTCCCCCGCTTCCCTCAGCCTTTCCTCACGGGATTTGCTCTCTAGACTCTCCACCAATTCTGGACATGTCCTCCTTGTAGTGAGGGGCCCAGAGCACAACTCAGTGCAGCCCTGATCCAGACCAGGAAATGTTTTCCTGTCCTGGGATGGAAGGCGTCTGTGGGAGTGGGGATGGAGGAGCCGGGTGTGAGGGACTTGAGTTCCCGCCAAAAACCTGAGGTGCTCCTGAGGCGGGGAGGCACAGGGCAGCTGCATGGTGGCTTCACAAAGCCCTCACAGGAATCTCACTGTCTGCCAGACAGCTCTTCCTTGCTGAGAGATGCTTCTTTTTCTTTTTTTTTTCCTTTATTTTCCTTTTTTCCTTTTTTTCCTTTATTATTCCCAGAGAGCGTTGGTCGGTGTGAAAGGCAACAGCCTCACTCTGAGTACAAGTCACACAGAGCTGAGGAGAGGAGCTGAGGAGAAAAGTACTGAGAAAACATTTATATCTTCACCTGTGCTGTAAAAAAAAAAAAAGATAAGGAAAAAAAAATCTAAAAAGATTATATAAGAAAAAAAAACTATATAAGAAAAAAAAGAAGCCTATATAAGAAAAAGTGTTTTCACTGTGAGGGTGACACAGGCTGCCCAGGGAGGTTATGGAGTCTCTTTCTCTGGAGACATTCACCTGGACACGTTCCTGTGGGACCTGTGCTGCTCTGGCAGGGGACTTGGACTCAATGATCTCCAGAGGTCCCTTCCCACCTCTAACATTCTGTGATTTCTGTGATTCATGGAGAAATTCAGGTCTGAGCTTCCTCTCCCAGCTCCTCAGACTGAGCTGAAGTCTGTGGGTGACCACGTCTTGCACCTCTCCAACTCCCAGAGGGATTTAATGGTGCAGTTTCCTCAGCAGACACAGATTAAGGAGAGGCCCACCTCTGACTTGGGAACTGTGACTTCCCAAACACCTTTAAATATCATATTTGAAAGCTGCTTTGTGTTTAATTATGGTCCTGCAGCTGCACATGGTGTGTGTAACCAAGGACAGAGTTTATAGGAGGGTTGAGAGAGGGAACACTGAGGAGCTGCTCAAAGGTGTAAATCTGAAGCCAAGTTTCATACCCCACTTGGCTTCTCCTGACAACCACGTTCCGGCTCTGCTTTCATCCACCTCCTGCTCCTGAGCACCTCCATCATCCCAGAAATGGATTCCCAGCCCATTGTGCACCAATCCCTGAACCCAGCTTGCTCAGAAATTCATTTCTAGGGAAGCAAGTGGGCAGTCTCAAAAAAAAGAAAGAATTTTTGAAAAGGAAAAGGCAAAAAACTCCATATCAGGCAGACATCTTCGTTGTCTCCCTACAGGCTGGAAGGTGGGGATGGGTTTGAGGAGTTCCACATCCACCTCAAGCAGAAGCAACTTTAGGGTTTACCCAACAAGTGGGCTGGGGCATGAGAAGTTCCCCAGAGTGAAATCTCAGGCGTGTTCAGAAAGCAATCAGCAGACAGGGCTGGAGGCTCAGTACCCCAGGACACAGCAAATTATGGACAACCTAAAATTAACAAACCATATGAGTTGTGCCTTTTTTTCCCACGTGCTTTGCTAACGAGCAGCAATGCTGAGTAAATAATGTTAGGTGGACACATTCTGACTCCAGCGTCATTATTTTCACCATTCTTGGTGTCCAAAAAACTACCACTATGGGACAGGAGTGTCAAGCTTTCACATGGCCCAAGGAGCTCAGATAACCCCAGTACAAATAACTCATTTTAACAAGTCCATAAAGGCAGTGAAGCTCCAAGGATTTACCATTTAAATACTCAGAAGCTTGAAAGTCGTGTGTTTCAACACACTCCGTAGGCAGTTTCGAAGCACCACAGGTAACAAAGGAGCTCAGTTCTAGACCAAGGCACTCAAAGCTTCAGTGTCCCAAATCAGTCACCATCTGCAAAGAAAAACTGAGCATGGCTGGGGTGTTTTCATTCCGTGTATTTTTGCCTGCTTTGTTACGATCATTTTTAAATTTTGGCCTTTCAGTCAGGCTCCACTGACACAGGTGCAGAGCTCGGTGGTGTCCAAGATCCCTGAACACTCTCCCAGGAATCTTCTGAGCCTACGTTTGCAAGCAGCTGAGCAGTTTGGGGGTCACCAGGCTCCAGAAGGTAGCCCTGGGCATCTTTAATTCATAAGAACACCCACACCCCACCTTTCCTCACTGGGCTTCACACCTTTGTGGCCCCTTTGCCACCAGTGAGTTTTTCCAGACTGAGCAAGGCAGGATTTCACCCACAACCCTGCTGAAATCTTCCTCCCTTGGGATGGATCTGTGTTCAGTGCCAACAGTGCTGCTCCTCACCACACGTAGCCCAGACCTCACCAGACAGGTACTGGAGCCTAAGACAGCAGGCAGCTTGTGCTGGAGGCTTTCATCTTTGGCTTTGAAGAACAAACAAAAGATGGGGGAAGAGAAATCCTTGGAACTTCTCCCTTAAACAGGATCTGTAGCTTAACATTTATCTCAGTGTGAGACAAGGAGGGGTTGGCTTGTAAGGTGAATGCAGAGAAAGGGAGTAGGGGAAGTGTTGTGTGGGGACATTCACCACGTGCCCAGTGGTCAGACCACAGGTATTTCTTTAATTCATTAGTGCTTACCTATGTCTCTGCTTAAGTATGTGAATATATAAATAATTTACAGATCACACTCCAGGCTTTGCACAACAGATAGTCTCTCCAGCACAGCCAGGAACACTTGTGACTCTCCTCAGCTCCACTGATAAAGTATGAATCATAATGAAGCAGCAAGAAAAACCCACCCTGGCTGCCTTTGAGGTCTGCAGCTACAAAAATAAACGTTTTCTTCCACTTCTGCAAAATCTAAACTTTGGACAAAAATGTTTTAAAAATAACCGAGTCACTTTTTAAACTTCTGAAACTGATGAAGCTCTGATGATACTAAGCACGAAGCATGAAGGAAATGCTTTATATAAAGTGATATATTTAAGAGTGCCAGCATATCCCTAAGCATTCCTCAGGCCTGTAACAAAGTACTCCACACATCTTACCCTTCATGTATTTCCTTCCTGGACTACAGAGCAGCAGCATCCCCATCCAAACCACGTGTAAACCCAAACCAGGGTCAGCTGCAAGCTGCCTCTCAGCATCTTGCACCTCACTTTTCAAATTCCTTCAACCCTTTGGAGCACCACGTGTTGGGACACTCATACTGTTGTCCCCCTTCCATTTTCCAGGTGCTGGCCAGGCTCTGGGAACACTCTTCACTTCTAGTGTGACTTTCCTTCTATCCTCCCAAAAACCTGGGGAACTGGCTCGTACCAAAAGGCTGAGGGTTGCTCTCCTTGCTTCCTCAGTCAGGGTCTGCAAAGCAGCTGCTGACTTTCTCCTGGCATCACCATTCCTTAGCCAGGTAAAATGTGGGTGCTAATCTAGCTACCTCAGCTCCATCTACAGTCAAGGGACATAAAAGCACCCCAAGAAGTTCTTCCCTCCTATGTTAGACATCTGCTTGGGATCAGCTGCCCTCCAGAGCAGGCTTTTGTCTTCATTGATTAAAAATTAAGGCAGAGAAGCAGCACAAAGTGCTTAACTTTTAGAGAGCAAATTAAGGTGTTTCTTATCCACCATCAAATACTTTGTTTCCTGAGGGGAGAAGCAGAGAAGGATCCCCATAAAAAAGGGGAAACTAAATCCATGAGGTATAAAAAGAGAGAAATTACACAGCTTACATTAAGTGATTACATCAGGATCCCCAGGATGATTTACAGCCAAGCTAATAACATCCTTCT
Organism: Calypte anna; assembly: GCF_003957555.1. NCBI lineage: Eukaryota > Metazoa > Chordata > Aves > Apodiformes > Trochilidae > Calypte > Calypte anna. The sequence continues at coordinate 2,156,959 of NC_044246.1, read as the reverse complement.
CTCACTTCATTATTCTTATAGCATACATAGACAACTTCTTACATTATTCATGAAAAAAAAAATAATGGAAAAGCAATTCTGTGATGTAGGAAAGGCTTTTAGGCTGGCATGGACTATTTATCACAAGCTGGTATGGGAATGATGAAATGGGGGAAGAAAGGCAGAGATTACTGGAAGTCTTTTTCAGGAAACCTCTACCACATCATCTGGAATTGCTGCAGCCACTTCATTGTCAATACTCTGGCTTTGATGCTGGGGACCTTTCATGCATGGCTGAAGATGCATGAGAACAAAATCACTTTCTAGAGCTATTTTGAGGAATTTGGTTGAATGCTTCTACTCCAGGAGCACAGGAGAGCAGCAGACAAAACCTACACCTCTGGGGCTACTCAGAGTGACCCACAGCAAAACACAGGGAAGGATGGGGGTATTTAACTGAAGCTGTACCTGAGGAAGGGTAAAGAAATCAGACTATGCAAGTGCTGGTTAAATTGTGTTTTCTCTTTCTCAGTATCCAAATCAGTGATCAGCAGCTTGTGTTCATTGGCAGTAAACTAAAGTAAAAATTCCCTGAGCAGAGACTGTTTTGCCAGTGACACCACATCACTGGGAATTTTCTTTCTTTCCCTCTTTTCACCCTTTGTAAATAATCTTCCAGAGGCTGCCCTGGTGACACCAGAGGTCCAGTGTTTCCACAGCCCCACCAGCTTTTCTACCCCCTCTGGCATCTCATCACTTCACCCACATCTCTCCTTTGTTCTGCCTGACCTGATCAGCTCAGCCTTGTGAGAGCCCAGGCCTCCAGCTAACAAAAGATAAAGTCACAGCAGGACCCTAGTGAGCAAAGAGCACCTGGACACTCTCAACAAAAGAGGGTTGCCTCATCTTTGTGTCCATGTTGTGAACCCAGCCAGCTCTGACAAAGAACAGAGCAACCGAGGGCAGCTTCTGGCTTCCTGTTTGGTGACTGACAAGTTAATGGAGCCCAAGAGAAATCTCAGCAGGATGCTTGCTGCTGAACTCAGGCAGCATCCCTCCAGTCATACAAGCAATATTAAATACCAATAGGATGGGATTGGTTTGCAACACTCTCTTGGCCTGCAGCATCTCTTTCCTGCATTATTCACAACTGTTTTCAGGAGATGAAACTGGTGCAGACCTTGAGAAAATACTGAGCAACATTTTGGCCCTTCTGCTCGGAAAGTATTTCCCAGCTTTACCCTGAATGTGTCTGAATGTTCAAGCCTGTGCTTCATTTCCCATTTAATCCTTCTGCCTGCCCTTTCCACTGCAGCTCACCCACCACTCAGGATTCAGAAACTGGGCTGGAGGGGCGTGGAAATTCACGTGGTGTAAAAGACAACGTGGTCACCTTGTTCTTAAGTCAGAGAAAAGCATTACACTGCTCCGTGGTTATTCAGACAGGAGGCAGAACAAGCAAGAACCAGTGTATTTGGAGAAAGGGCAAGCAATGCATTTCACTAGCACACAGGCAGGCAGCACAAGGCTTAATTAATTAATATATTAATCACGTCCCTCTCAAGACTGAGTCTGAAACCTGTTGGGGTTTAAGCAGGGTACAAATTTTTTAGCAGCTTTTCAACTTGACCAGGAGTTTCACCCTGGCATGGACTCTGCCCACAAACCTGCAGATTCCTCCCTGTGAAAGGCTGGGGGCCCTCCCTGGCTGGTGTGGGTGGTGGGTGCCCAACCCTGCCAGGATCCTCATGGAGAGGCAGGGAAGGAAGAGGAGAGCTGCTGAGTCCAGTAGTGAGATCTGCTGAAAGATAGGAGCTGCCTGAGGGTAAGGAGATGCTGAGAGAGCCAAGAAAACTCCTAGGGAGTGGTCGAGCTGAACTAACAAAATTCTTTCCCATGCACATGCCTAATACTTAAAATAATAAAAACACCTTTTGGGGACTACTGAGGCATGGGAAAGCCAAACAAAATCGGTTTGGGATTTACTTGAGTCAGTGGCTCAGGAATATCAGAGCCCCTGCTACATGCACTGGAGATTAAAATACTGAAAGATTCCAGAGAGCAAGATAAAGATGGGCTGTGAGAGGAGGTGCTTGTGCAAGGGTCACTGATGGAGTGGAGTGGAGTGGCTTTTTGGGATTGCCTCCTTCAGCCCACCCAGGAGTCCCTGGCTAAAACTTTCCCCATGAAGCAAAGAGCTCAGTGGTGGCCCAGCCCCATCTCTCCACACAGAGCAATGGTAGGACAGGAGCAGTTCCTGGACAGAGGCAGCCGTGTAAATGAGATTTGCAGCTAAATTTGGTTGCTAAAATGTGGTGGGTTTCCTCTGGGCTGGCTGTCAGCACTCTCTGAAGGACTGCAGCCAAACCTGGACCTGAGAAATCCAACAGCAACCCCAGCCCTGCAGCAGCTCCAGCCCTGGGGTGGGCTGCACGGTTTGGTCAGCTCTGAATAGCAGGAGGTGGTTATTCAGGAAGGGACAGCCAAAAAAAACCCATGAAAACAGAAGGACTTCCAGCTGCAAATCCCAGTGTGCCTTCACAGCCACTGGGGGAGGGTGCTCACCAGAAAGGAATTTTGTGGAGAAAATGTGTCCTGCTGGATGTTTCCCTCTCCTTTGGCTTGGGAGCAGATTTTGCCTGATGGTAACACACAGACAGATGTCTCCAGGCATCCCTTTTGCTTAAATCTAGGCTGGTTCTTTGAAAGACACCACATCTGCTGACTGTGGTTCAGGTGGAGACATCTTAAGGGGTAGGCCTGGCAGCTGGAGACTTTGAAGAGGATAAATCCTTGGGGATGCAGATGCTGGGGAGCAGAGGGTCCTGGAGGACTGGCTGCTTGGGCTGTTCCTCTGGGGAGTGCTGTGAAAACCCCAAGATGGACTTCAGGTTTGCTTCCACCCCTGGGAACAGAATCAGACCTGGTGGGGAATACAGTGTCAGAGACATCTGAAACTCTTGGCTCTGCTTCAGCCCAGTGTAAATATTGCTGGCCTGCTTCCAGCCTGGCTGCAGGACAGCTGTGTGCTGCTGGAAATGACCAGGCTCCCTCTCTCACAGCTCAGGAATCCTTCCTTGATGGGGAAGGCAGCCTGCAAAGACACGTGCCTCCAACCAGCTGGATGCAGAGCTGTGGCAGAAGGCAAGGAACAAGAGTTCAGTTCAGTCACCACCACCACCAGGGTTTGAAAGCACTGAGCTGGGGATGAAAGGGGCTCACAACAAAACACCTCTGTCCCAGGTTATTCAGGGCCCCCCCAGAAGAATCAAGGCCATAGTTTGGTGATGTTGTAAATCCAGCTCTCAGTAGATCAGTGCTGCACCTCCCTGCCACAGGGATTAATAAATAAGTCTGAAGTAGCAGAAAGTGCTGGATCGACCACCCAGCTCATCACTGTACCAGCTCCACAAGCACACAGCACAGCCAGTTCCCTCCTCGGATGCTGTGTGAAAGCAGGAGAGAAAACATCTCCAGAAAACCAGACAGCAGGGCTGGGGGGAGTGGGGAGGAGCTGAAGTGACAATGCACAACATCATGTTTACAAAGTAGGCAAACTGGGGAGACAAAAGCAAAGCTTCTCTCAAATCTTGAGTTCAAAGAGCTTTATGTACAGGCAGCAGAGCAGCACAGAGGAACGATTTGAAACTGATGTTCCTTTTAAGAGTTTGCCATCAAATCTCTTCGAGTCCTGGTTTAGGAATTCACTTTATTTGTTAAATCCCCAGCAGGCAAAGGCCAGAGCTGCTTGGCCTGATCCACAGACCAGCTCTGTTTGTAGCAGTCACATCAAAGGGCTGCAGCATCTCAGAACCATTGTCAGTGGCAAGCTGGACCTGCAGCCCCAAAACTGCACACCAGCTACACAGACCCTGCCCACCAGGTTCTCCAGGGGATGCTTTGTGAAGCAAACACTGTGGGGTTTGGAGTACTCCAGTGCTCTGCTTCTTGCCCAAAGGACCTGCAAGAGGGCTCAAGCTGCCTTGTGCAACTTGCAGCTTGCCTTACAGAGATGATGCTGTTTGGTTTTTCTGTGCCTAGAAATAGAAAACACAAATAATTCTGTTGCAGGGGGACACCTGGTATAATTAGAGGACCATAAATAGCATTATAGGGCATCCCTTTAGGAGGCTCTCCACAGCACTGACTCTCCTGCTGCCTCAGCCTGCTTCAGGGACATGGAGGCTGTCCCTTGAATCACTTCCTCAATAAACTCACCCTTTAGCCTCTTCTTAACCAAACCCAGTTTCAGCTCTGCTGCAGCCAGCTCTGCCCATAACAGGGATTTAAGGGGAGACAACCCCATGGACTGATGTGCTCAGGCTAAAACCCTGCACTGAGAAGTTTTCCTCAGCCCCAATTTCCCTTCCATGATCTCACTTCTTTCCCCCATAAAAGTCTTGTGGTGGTATCCAGAGCTACCACTTTGTGGTGAGTAAGTGGGCAGCTTCAGCATGAACTGGGGTCCTGGGGGCAACAGAGTGGTGTTGTGGGGCTTTTCTTCTGAGTGCGAAGCTGAAAAAAATAAAAAAGAGAGTAGGGAGGCTTGAGGAAGGCAGAAGGTGGCTTCATGGTGTTAGATCAGCTGGTGCTCCACTGGTCCCAGGTGTTCACCTTCCAGAGGAGGGCCCAGCCTGGATGCACTGCCCAAAAATCAGAGAATTTTCAGGGTTGGAAGGGACCTTGAAGCTCATCCAGGTCCAACCCCCTGCATGGGCAGGGACACCTCCCACAGCCCAGGTTGCTCCAAGCCCCATCCAGCCTGGCCTTAAAAACTTCCAGGGATGGATGGGGCTTCCACCACCTCTCTGGGCAACCTGTGCCAGGGTCTCACCACCCTCATGGGGAAGAACTTCTTCCTCACATCCAACCTCAGTCTCCCCTCCTCCAGCTGGAATCCATTCCCACATGTCCTATCCCTACCTGACAGCCTCAAAAGTCCCTCCCCAGCTTTCCTGTAGCCCCTTCAGCCCCTGGAAGGCCACTATAAGGTCTCCTCAGAGAAATGACACTGAAGACTCATAGAATCATAGAATTGGCTGGGTTGGAAGAGACCTCAGAGATCATCAAGTCCAACCCTTGATCCACTCCCGCTGCAGTTCCCAGCCCATGGCACTCAGTGCCACATCCAGGCTCTTTGGAAAGATCTCCAGACACGGAGAATCCACTACTTCCCTGGGCAGCCCATTCCAATGCCTGATCACCCTCTCCAGAAAGAAATTCTTTCTCATCTCCAACCTAAACCTCCCCTGGCACAACTTGAGACCTTTTGTGCCCTCTTGTCTTGCTGAGAGTTGCCTGGGAAAAGAGCCCAACCCCCCCTGGCTCCAACCTCCTTTCAGGAGTTGGAGAGAGTGATGAGGTCTCCCCTGAGCCTCCTCTTCTCCAGCCTCAACACCCCCAGCTCCCTCAGCCCTTCCTCACAGCACTTGTGCTGGATCCCTTCACAGCCTCCTTGCTCTTCTCTGGACCTGCTCCAGCACCTCAATCTCCTTCCTGAACTTCCTGAGGGGCCCAGAACTGGACACAGGACTTGAGGTGAGACATTCAACACAGAGCCCATTCATCTCCTGAGAGGTAGAAAACTCACTTCTGGACCAAAAAAAACCCAAAACAAACCACCAAGTCTGGAGTATTTTTGGTTTCAGAAGGGTGGGTGAAGGCGGTGGGGTTGTGGAGGAGGAGAACGGGGAGGTGGGGGGTAGGGGGTGGGTTACACCTGGCTGCTGGGGGTTTGTTTGGTTTTGTTGTTTTTTGGGTTTTTTTCTGTGGAGACTGGGTTTGTTTCGGTCTCATAAAGTATGCAAGAATGTTCCCATGCATGCTTTGCCCATGAGCAGCTGATGCTGGAATGCTGGGTTCCCAGGGCAACCCCGCACCCCCCGTGGCTCTCAGCCAGCCCCCCAGCATTGTGCAGAAGGCGGCTTTGTTGGGTGATGTCATGCAGTGTGTGCAAACTGAGACACAAATGCCACTTGGAAACTGTCCCCTGACTTCAAAGGGAGGGCTGCCTGACTCCCACTGCATCTCTACCTCCCATTTGTGCCTCTTTATTTTTAAATTTGAGTGGCCTGACAGTCCCTGGAGGGACCAACGGGAAAGCTGGGGAGGGGCTTTTCACCAGAGAAGGGGAGTGACAGGACAAGGGGTGATTTAGAGTGAAAGAGGGGAGATTTAGGGTAGATATCAGGAAAACATTTTTCACCATGAGGGTGGTAAAATGCTGGAATAGCTTGCCCAGGAATGCCCCATCCCTGGCAGTGTCTCAGCCCAGGTTGAATGGGGTTGGAGCAACCTGGTCCTAGTGGGAGGTGTCCTTGCCCATGCAGGTTGGATCTTGATACTCTTTAAGGTCCCTTCCAACCCAAACACTCCATGATTCTATGATTTTTCACCTCCTCTCCCACCCTGCTGTTACCCCCACCACAGCAAAACCCCCTGGCAGAAGGGGAGCAGGAGCTCTGGTGTGAACAGGGCTCCCATGTGTCCCTACATGAACCTCTGGCATGCACTCAGGGGGCTCTTTGCAGAATAATTTTCTTGCTTGATGCTTGCCTACAGTAATTCAACTAATTCTCCAGTGTCCTCAAGAGATATGGCTTCATATTGATTAGAGACTTAGGCTCCAGAGAGCCAGGACTTGATGTAGACTTAATGCTCTGTAAATGTTAAAAAAAAAAAAACCCAAACCCCAAAACATTATTCTTGTCCCTGAGTTCTACAGATAATGAATACTGAGCTGGGAATTGGAGGTTTGCCACCAGCTTGAAAAAGAGAGAGCAAAGTCATTGTTGTATTTAAAATCCATTTATTAGATGGCTGTTTAAATTCAGTTACATAAAGTGCAGCAAGAGAAACCATGTGGGCACTGGGGGGGGGGGGGAGCTGATCAATTGCTTAACAACACCTTGAGCTTGATGGAAATCTCAGCCCCAGACCACTCAATCGACTGAGAAACAACAGGAGCTCAGTTTCTGTTCCCCACCAGACATTGACAGAGGTATTGCAAAGGATATGGTAAAAATAAAAAAAATAATTTAAAAAAAAGGCAAGTGGAAAATATGCAGTGTTCAAAACAGTCTTGAAAGTGCTCTTTGGTTGTGTAACAGCAAAGCAGTGCAGAGCTCCAGCTAGGACTGAGAAAACTCCTGCCTGGGAAGCAAAGGTATCCCAGTTCCACACCTATTTGCAGAGGGCAAAGTGCTTGAAGCCTGACTTCTTGTCCTAGTACATTTTGGCCCAGTTTTTCAAAGATAGATGTGGGGTGCCAGAAGATGCCCAAGCACAGCAGTGATTTCAGTGTCCAACATTTTGGGCCATGCTTCTTTCCCTTTGTGTCCTTCAGGACCTTGTCAAATCCCTTCAGACATTTCCTGTCTGAGGCTCAGGCAAGTCAAGTGCAGCAGTGATATTTTTACCCCCTGCCATCAGTAAGGAAAAAGGGTGAGTTTGGGGCACTGTCAGTGACAAAACTGGGACAGGAAGCTGTGGGATGCAGATGGAAGAACTCCTCTTGATCTCAGGAGGGCCAGGGCCAAGGTTGCTCCCTCAGCCTCCCAGCTCACCTCTCATGTGAGAATCACAGAGTGTTTGGGACTGGAAGGGACCTTGAAAGATCCCTGAGTCCAAACCCCCTGCCAGAGGATCAGAAGGTGACTTAATGATCACAGAGTGCTTCTGATGGGGAAGAAAACTGAATTACTGTGTGCTCTGTAATAAGGATACAGCAAAATCAAATAAACCACCAAATACACACTGGTAAGCCAGGAAATTCAAAGATACTCCTAGAACAACCTTACAGTGTGGATACAGAGATGAATATAAAGCATATAACCCTAAGTCTGCCCATGTGTTTCCCACCAAACTGGCAGCAGGAGAGTTTTTGCCTGTTAGCCAGCTCCCTAAAAATGAAGCTGAGTGGAGAAACTTGCTGACCTGCTCCAGTGAGCCCAAACTCTGCTTCCCTTCAGCTTATACAAAGCTCCCATTACTTTCAGTGGGAACAGCTTAGCAGTGCCAGCAGTGTGAATGGCTGCATTATAATGTCAGTAATAACAAATGTCATGCACATTCCATGATTAGCTAGAAAAATGATTCTAGGGTTAAATAGGCATGTCTCATTCAGATGCATGTCACTGAGCCAGGCCCATCACCTAGGTACTGGATGCCATCTCTCCCTTTTTCTCCTTCCCCTATTGCTAAACATGCTAATCCCGAGCAGCAACCAAACATCATTATTGCAGGCTTGTCCAAAAATTATGCAGAGACAATTAGCCTCATTGAAAAAGGTATCAAAGACCTCACAGTATCATTCATCTGTCCCTCAGTGCTCACCACACGCACACACAGAGGCATCCAAAGGGTTTTAAACATAGCTAAAGACAGTGTTTTCATTAGGCCACTGTGAATGGCAGTGACTTCATGCATTAAAAACTCTGCACCTCCCCCTGGGGTGTGATGCCTGGACCCTGAGATGAATGGCTTTGCTGCAGGTTTTTTTTTGGTTTTTTTTTTTTTGTCCTGAAAGGCAAGGAGAGAGATACTCAGCAGTCCCAAGGGAGGTGGCAGCTGAGCTGTTACCAGCAGGCTGGCAGCATCTATTGATGGCAAAAAGCAGGTGAGATCAAAATAAACACAGGGAGAAAGCAAGCACTTGTAAGTGGCTGGCATGGAAACTGGGAAAGGGGGACTTAGAGGAATGACACTGGTTTGGCTTCTCCTGTGAAGTCAGCAACAGCACTGCCAGGCTGCTTGAGGAGTAGGAGCAGCCCCAGTGTTCCTAAGAAGCAGGAATGATATCCTTTGTCTTCCCTTTATGGTATAAAAGAAATAAAAACAACAAGCAGGAGGTGTGTTCAGTCATCATGTTCCCAAATGTCACTTTCAGCATCCACACAACATGGGGGGGGCAGAAAGACTCAAAGTTAAACAAGTGGATGCAATAGGGACCCAGCTGTTTGCAGGGAGTTATAAGGTTTCTTCAGGGCTTTCCATATGAAATATTGTTATTCAAGGAGTGTTTCTTGTTTAAAAAAAAAGCCTTTCATCTATTTTGATACTGGTTTTTATGACCACAGCACATTATCCCATTGCCTAGACTGTGCTGGCTCACTCACCAGTGCTCAGTGTGTATTTATGACACAGATAAGCTGTGATACAGCCATGGGGGGATATCTGAGCCAGTGCAGAGCAATACTGCCCTGGATCAGCCTGCTGAAAGAGATCTGGAATCACTTCACACTTTATCTTGCAGAGAGCCTGCCAAAAACCCCACAGCTTGGGGAAATGATGACAATTGTCACTTATGTTGGGCAGCTCTGCAGAGCTATGGATGCTGAGCCCTGGGGAGCAGCTGGTGGCTCTCTGCAAACCTACTGAAAAGCCTCTGGACCCAAAACTCACTCTTTTTGCACAGCTCTATGAAGCTGCCACTGCCCCCTGAAATCCCTGCTCTGGACCACCGAGGCTGCAAGGATTTGATTGCTGCAGCTCTTCAGACCAGCACCTTTCACAGGCTGGATCAGCAGTTCTGAAATCGATGTGAACAGAAAGAAACATCCTGAAACCTCAGCTCTGACATCTGCTTGAAAACACAAGCTCAAAATTTCCCTCCTTCCTTTAACAAGAATATTCACATGCTCTGACATAATTTACAGACTGCTACCACCCCTGTAATAGGAATATTTAATAAGAATATTACATGCTCTGGGCAGCTCTGCAGAGCTATGGATGCTGAGCCCTGGGGAGCAGCTGATGGCTCTCTGCAAACCTACTGAAGAGCTTCTGGACCCAAAACTCACTCTTTTTGCACAGCTCTGTGAAGCTCTGTCATTGCCTCTGAAATCCCTGCTCTGGACCACCGAGGCTGCAAGGATTTGATTGCTGCAGCTCTTCAGACCAGCACCTTTCACAGGCTGGATCAGCAGCTCTGAAATCGATGTGAACAGAAAGAAACATCCTGAAACCTCAGCTCTGACATCTGCTTGAAAACACAAGTTCAGAATTTCCCCCCCTTTTTTAATAAGAATATTTACACACTCTGACATAATTTACAGACTGCTACCACCCCTGTAATAAGAATATTTCATAAGAATATTTACACGCTCTGAAATAATTTAGACTGCTACCATCCCTGTAACATCCCCAGGGTGTTGTTTCAGCTGAAAAGTGCTTTTTTTCCTCCTTTTGGAGGGTGAATGAAAGCCCAGCCTCAGGGACCCGTTAATAATTACCCTACACCTCATTTCCTAAAGGTGGTGCTGCAGCCAAAAAGCAGTCCCGAGGTGGGCAGCAGGCTGAGGAACTCTTTCTAATAAAGAACGATTGGTGCCTTGGAGCATAATGCTTTTGACAGGCTGGTCTAAACTCTTGTCGGGGTCACAAGGTTAATCTCCCAGCAGCCACAGGCCCCTTACTGCTGAGCATGAACAATATGGTTAACATTTTTGGAATGGAGTTAAATTTCTTTGCCATTCCTAGCCCACACCTGACAGCCACAGCCCCTCTCCTCCCTTTCAGAACCTGCCATCTGGAAGATAACAACTCCTTATCTAGCCCGTTGATCTTTTTTTTTTCCTCTTCAAATCCCTACCCATGTTTCCCACCGCCCCGACCAGAAAACAGAACTGACCCACCTGAAATAAACTCAGAGCTTTCCTGAGGCTAATTCCTTCAGATCCTAACGTGGCTGCAAAAACTACAGGAATGTGTGACACAGCAAAGAGCTCTCAGTGCCAGCAGCATTCCTTCAGCTCATCACCACAACCACCACAACTCATTCCTGGCCTATTGACTAAGCCCAAATAAATCTTGGCATTGTTTTGGGGTCCATTCACCAGTTTATCCTCGTGTGTAAGGTTAATACAGGGTGGATGATGCCATTTAGCTCATGTCCCAACAAAGAAGAGGTTGCACATTGCTTGAGCACCTCTGGTGATCATAGAATCATAGAATCCTAGAACTGGCTGGGTTGGAAGGGAGCTCAGAGATCATCAAGTCCAACCCTTGATCCACTCCCCCCGTGGTTCCCAGCCCATGGCACTCAGTGCCACATCCAGGCTCTTTGGAAAGATCTCCAGACACGGAGAATCCACTACTTCCCTGGGCAGCCCATTCCAATGCCTGATCACCCTCTCCAGAAAGAAATTCTTTCTCATCTCCAACCTAAACCTCCCCTGGCACAACTTGAGACCTTTTGTGCCCTCTTGTCTTGCTGAGAGTTGCCTGGGAAAAGAGCCCAACCCCCCCCTGGCTCCAACCTCCTTTCAGGGAGTTGGAGAGAGTGATGAGGTCTCCCCTGAGCCTCCTCTTCTCCAGCCTCAACACCCCCAGCTCCCTCAGCCCTTCCCCACAGGAATTCTGCTGGATCCCTTCACAGCCTCCTTGCTCTTCTCTGGACCTGCTCCAGCACCTCAATCTCCTTCCTGAGCTGAGGGGCCCAGAACTGGACACATTGATGGGGCAGTATTTACCTTTGGTAAATCAGCATCAACAACCACGTACTGACAATATGAGTATGGAATCCACCTATCCTCATGAAGACTTGTGCCCCACAAGGGGGAATTCTGGAAATTGAAGTATTCAGGCCCAAAACTATTCAGACTCAACAGGGAGCTCCCTAAGCTTCATCCTTGGGACAATCTGCAAGTGTTATCTACAGTGCCAGGTCTTATCCAAATGTAAACCTGGCTCAGCATATTTTCTTGGACTCAGGCAAGCTGCTTTTTGTTCTCTATACTCCTCCCAGGAGCTGAAAGTTGTCACAGCCAGGATTCACACCCAGACATCTCTCTCAGCTCACCTACAATTCATCAAGAAACTCCAAGTTTCCTTTGTCAGCAGTGCAGACCCAGTACAGACCTACAAACCCTTCTTTAGTTTTAGGTCTTATTTACATGCCTTAAATCCTTCAGATCCCTGAAGTAAGGTGTGTAGCAGTAATACAGACCTGGGCTCCTGACAGCTCTACATGCTGCCTGATTTTAGGGGAGGCAACCTAAGGGGAGAGAGGTCCCCCAGGGCCAGGCAGAGGTTGGGGTTTTGGCTTCTTTCTCCAACTGCTTGATGTGCCCCATCCAGGGGAGAAGGAAGGAGACTGTTTTCTGGGAGAGGTGGGAATAGATGGAGCCCCAAAACTCTTCCAAAGGGGAAAAGGTTTGGTATGGCAGGTTTGAGAATTCTGTCTCTTGAGCAGCATCTCTGTGGTCTCCATCAGGAGCACAGCCCAAGCTCCCAGCTGCAGCCACCCTAGTAACCCACTCCCACCTCCTGCTTCAAATCAGACCTGGCAAGCATGGAATTGCCCAGAGATTGAAGTCTTTTCTTTCTGTGTCTTAGATGCCACTTGGTATTTCAGTAAACCTGATATCAACAGCGTGTTCCTGCTGAAAAGGTGGTTTCCCACTGCAGCCTCCCCAGCTCCAATGTCCCTGCCATACCCTATGGGAGCAAAGAGCTGCAAATCAGCTGGCTTAGGGGAAAAAATAAATAAAAAAAAATAAAAAGGAGTTGATTTTTTCCACAAGATTAGTTTTCTAAGGTTGCCCAAATGGCTGGAGTCACACTGCAGCTGCAGAATCACCAGGCTGCACACCAAAGCAGCAGCAGAAGCAGAGGGCAGAGAGAGGAAGAGGAGCAGAGCATTCCCTCTGGCTGGACCAGCTTATCTGTAACCTGAAACCAAGCCATAAATCAGGTGCCTTGAAGACAGAAAGCAGGAATTTGCCCCCTTGCCACCCAGCAGCAACGCTCAGCCCCCCTGGCAGTGGCTGGGTCATGCTATCAGTTTGCCTCCTCAGGTCAGGACATCCCAGCTTTCAAGTCAGGGGTGGGCAACACAAGAGAAATCTCTACCATGGGCATCTCCAGCCCTTGGACATCAGTGCTGCTCCCCTCCTCCTGTAAGATGTAGGACAGGCCTGGATTTGTGCACCTGGGGATTCCTGCATGAAGGAAAGCAAGGTGATCCAAGTTATTTTGTTAATACCAAGTTTCAGTTTGAGAGGTGAGCTTGGAAGGGAAAGAGCTGAAGAGCCAGACAGCAAAAATGTTGTTGGTATCTGAAAATATTTTATAGCTGTGAGTGCAGGTCTTCTGGAGTGACTCCCTGCACCTGACTGAGGGGGAGACAAAGGTACCTGAACTTAAAAGTAAATAAATAAAAAGGAGAGCCCACAGCCTAAGGCACCTGGGTGAAGAACATCCTTTGGCCTTTGTTGAAATGGGCTCTGCCAGCACCTTGCTCCTATCTACCTGTTCAATATCTTTATTGATGATTTAGATGAGGGGATTGAGTCCATCATCAGCAAATTCACAGATGACACTAAGCTGGGGGGAAGCATGGATCAGCTGGAAGGCAGGAGGGCTCTGCAGAGGGACCTGGACAGACTGGAGAGTTGGGATGATCCCAACAGGATGAGGTTCAACATTCCAAGTGCCGGGTCCTGCACTTTGGCCACAACAACCCCATGGGGAGATCCAGGCTGGGCACAGAGTGGTTGGAGAGCAGCCAGACAGAGAGGGACCTGGGAGTCTGGATTGACAGGAAGGTGACCATGAGCCAGCAGTGTGCCCAGGTGGCCAAGAAGGCCAATGGCATCCTGGGCTGGCTCAGGAAGAGCGTGGCCAGCAGGTCCAGGGAAGGGATTCTGCCCCTGTGCTCAGCTCTGGGGAGGCCACAGCTTGAGTCCTGTGTCCAGTTCTGGGCCCCTCAGGAAGTTCAGGAAGGAGATTGAGGTGCTGGAGCAGGTCCAGAGAAGAGCAAGGAGGCTGTGAAGGGATCCAGCACAAGTGCTGTGAGGAAGGGCTGAGGGAGCTGGGGGTGTTGAGGCTGGAGAAGAGGAGGCTCAGGGGAGACCTCATCACTCTCTCCAACTCCCTGAAAGGAGGTTGGAGCCAGGGGGGGGTTGGGCTCTTTTCCCAGGCAACTCTCAGCAAGACAAGAGGGCACAAAAGGTCTCAAGTTGTGCCAGGGGAGGTTTAGGTTGGAGATGAGAAAGAATTTCTTTCTGGAGAGGGTGATCAGGTATTGGAATGGGCTGCCCAGGGAAGTAGTGGATTCTCCGTGTCTGGAGATCTTTCCAAAGAGCCTGGATGTGGCACTGAGTGCCATGGGCTGGGAACTGCAGCGGGAGTGGATCAAGGGTTGGACTTGATGAGCTCTGAGGTCCCTTCCAACCCAGCCAATTCTAGGATTCTGGGATTCTACCTGACAAGGCAGAGCCCACTACAGCCCCTGGGAATGGGAGAAGCAGCTTTGCCCCTGGAGATGCCAAGGGATAACTCTAAAAACTGCTTTCAGTGCTAGGAGATGAGTATTTCCACTGTCGTTTTCATGGGAGGAACAGAACCAGTTTCAGATTGCAGGGCTGAGCTTTGTTTCCAGGAGGCTGGGGATTTTTTCCCCCAGGGGAAAATAAAAAAAAAATCAACCAAAACTCAACCTTCAACTTTGAGCTAGAATATTTTAAATAATCAATAGCAGTAATGGGTTTTACAGGACAAAACTGATATATACACAGAACTAGAGAACTCTTCTTACTTGCTGGAGTTTTTCAATATATTTTGGAAGCTTTAAGTGAACCAGGCTTGTGTTTCTCATCTTTGCTTGATGTATGATGACAAAAGGAGATAACCTTGGTATAGATAGCATGATTTATTCAGAACTGAAGACAGTGAGACATGCTTGCTGTCATTGCAGATTAGTAACCCCCGTGTGTGCTTTTTTATTACTTTAGGCTTTTCTCCACTTCCCACCCTTCATCACCAGCTTTTACTTTGTCTTTGCCTGTCCTGAAGTAAAGTCCTTTCTCAAGGACATAAACCACATCCCACCAAAGATTCTATTTCCCAGCCACACTCTTGATTTACAAGGGTTTTTCAGCGCTCATGATTTTTTTAGACTTATACAAGATGCCTCAGTTGGCTTTGTAACGTGATGAAATGTTTATAATGTGATGAAATAACTTTCAATTTAGCAATACTTCAGCGAGGAGAGTTACAGCAGACATTTTAACACCTCCAGGTAGCCTCTAGAACGATTGCAGTTTGGTGAAATGTGATTATACTTCTTGATGAAAGCTTTCAAAGTTACCTCTGACTTTTTTTTTTTTTTCTTCTTTCAGAGGTAAGTCATTTCTTCTTCTTGGAGAATGACAAGTTGAAACATTTGATTCTGAGGAAAATTTGGGCACTAAAAGGCCCACCATCCATCCCCTCCCAGAGCCAAGGTAACACCAGGAACGGGCAGGAGCTGCAGCTGAGCCTCTGCCAGGAGGTGGGGCGACTGGTGCTGGGTCAACGCAGAACCCCCTGGAAATAAGAAAGGGGCTGTGGGGAGCTTGTGAAGCACCCCAAGGCTAAAGCTTTGACTCCATTGTCAAAGGAGAGAGCAAAGTCTGAGTAACTCCACCCACCCAACCACTCCAAGCATTTGCCAGCAATGAGGAGAGGTGTAGTTGCCTCTCGTAGGCTTTTACTTCAAAACATATTCTCTGGGTGGAAGAAGCCCCATATCTCAGGCACTTTTCCTGATGTCACCTCCTGTATGGCCAGGTGTCCTAACACTCTTCCCAGGGCTCTCTCTGGGCTTTACAGAGCCCCTGGGAATGGATCCAGACCCCTTGCTCAGTGCCCAGGTCAAGCGATGAGGAAGGAAGCAGACAGGACCCACGTGCCTCAGTAGTTTTATCCAAAACATGCTGGAGAGAAGAATAATATTTATGGAATTTATCTGTGCTCACATTCATACAGCAGAAGACAGCCTTTTTGTGTGTGAATTTCAGCAGCTTTTCCACTCAGGTTCAGGCCATGCCTTCTCTTCATGTCTGGAGCTGCCTCGCCTCAAGCGATGTAAAAATTAGAGCTGCGCTTTTGCCCAAGTTCCTCGGTTTGACCCCCATTTGCATTGACACTGTTGTGAATCCAGATTGTTTCACTTGGAGCTCTTAATTTGCTAGAGCTTAACTGGCTCCTAATTATGATTTTCCTGACCCTTTGTTTACAGATTTCCCTTTGCTGCTGTGTTATGTCCCCCTCCTGCTGCCTCATCTCAGAGCCCAGGCCACATCGTGTCCCTGTTAATACAGAACTCGGGCAGTCACTAAATGGCAGGAGGGAAAAACAGATGAGCAAGAGCAGGGTGAGCACTTGGCTGTAATTATCTGTGAATAGGCTTAGGTGAGCAGTGATCATGGTAGAAATAGATTTTACACATCAGGCTAAATTCATCCTCTGGGTAATTTCAATCACCTCAGAGCCATTACTTCATGCAAACATTCAGCCTCAACGTGGCCTGATTTTTTTTCTTTCCCTTTCATTCCTCATTTCTCATTTAAGAAGCACCTAAGAGTATTTATTCCCCTTAAACTGGATGCATCCTACCTTCAATTTTTACCTTCCTGCCCAGTGTTTCCCCCTGGGGTGGGGGAATCTCCAAGGAAGGGCCAGGGGTATTTTCAAGCAGCTCAGCCAATTGTTTCTTGCACGTAGGATGCTGGAGCTTGTGGAGCTGCTCCCAGGCACGTTTCCCTCCCCAGGCACCCCCAGCCCCCTCCCCACTCCCCCCAGGAACACCAGCTCTCCTTTGTCTGCAGGCACAAGGCACTCCCTAGGCAGGACCCCAGCAGCCACAATTCCATTTTTTTTCCACATCCCAGTTTACTGGGGAAGGAGGGTGAATCAGAGGAAACACATACATTAAAAATAACAACCCAAAACCAAGAAGGGCAATGCTTTTGTCATTAGAAAAACTCACTGATTTTCTAGAAGCCATCCTGGTTCTACTGCCTCTTTAGTAACACTTTGTATTCATTTGTGTTCTGCTTTATTAATGGCTACGTAATTGCAGGCACTTCCATTACTTGATCTGAGGAAGAATAGAGAAATGCAGATTAAAAAAATGGAAGGAAGGTAAAACACAGAAATTCAGATGAAAAATAAAATTTGAATTTGATAGAAATAATTTTTTAATAAAGTTTAACCAGGAAATATTGTCCCAAATATTCAAAAAAGTTAATTAGTTTTGTAACTACAACCAACTCTTCCCCATTATCTAGTGGGGTTATTTTTTCTTTTGGAATGAAAATATTTCAGTAAGCTCTAGAGACAAAAGGGGCAAAATAAATCAACATGAAAACGAGATAACAGAAAGCAATTATAATCAGATGAAAAATAAACACATAATCTGAGAGAAAATAAAATCAAGAGAAAAGCCCTTGTGAAACCTGTCTTCAGAGAGAGCTGTGACTCCTCTGGGAGGATTGCTGCTGTCCTCAGGAGCTGGGAGAGGAAAACTTGCAGGGAACAGCAAAGAGATATTTTATTTTATTTTTATTTAGCAGTGAATGACAATGTGTGTACAGAAATGCCATGCAGAGGACTTGGAACTATATCAGTGCTGTGCTTGAAGCACTGAGAAACCCTGGGCAGGGATTTCAGAGCTCTGGCATGGGTTCAGAGCCATTAACCCCAAACTCCACAGTTCAAACTGCAGGCTGGGTGGTTAAATGAGTAGATACAAGTCCTGTATTAATTGTTATTAAATTACAGCATTAAACACTGACAAACCCAATAGAGGAAGAGCTGTTGCATGTCTGTAACCTTTTAATTTGATGGAGGACATGGAAGTGGCAGCACTGAGACCCTGGGGAGGAGCTGATCCCAGCAGCTCCTGGGCTTTTTGTGTCTTTAGCCACAGACACCAACTTGCCAGAGCAGCTGGAGAGGCACCTGGATGTCAGATGGGTCCTGTCCAAAAGGATGTGATTTCAGCTCCTCCTGGCCAGCAGCCCTGGCACCACTTGCTGTGAGCTGGGGAGACGGGTGATGAGCACAGATCTGGGCTTGAGGAGAGCTTGGGTTAGGAAATCTTCAAACCAAGGGCCCTGGGAAGTTTGGTCAGGGTTGTAATAAAATCATGCTCCTCTAAGGGTGTTAAATGATTTAGTGTTACTGAAAGACTCCGTTTCTCTCTTTCCCTTTAGAAGTAAAATGAAGCTTAGGACCATTTTAGTAAAAGCAGCCCCACAGTGCCAAGGGTAAGAGTCCCAACCTCTCTGCTCTGGGCAAAATCTGATTTATGAACCCATTCTCCCTGCCCAGCCTCCCCACAGGGTTTTGGGGTTTTTTTCAGTGCATTAATGCTGAGCAGCTCTTCTCTTCCTACCTGAAGGTGTCTCTCTTTCAATGGGAAATGCAAAAAATTCCATGGGGATCCTCCTGGATGGCAGATATAAACCAGCAGACACCAGAGGGGAGCATGCACTCCCTCGTCTTGCAGTCACAGGGCTTGGCACAGGAGATTCTTCAATTGCCCATGAGGAGTTTAAGGCTCCAGAGCTGCTCCTGGGCTTTCTGTGCAGTGTGGTGTGGTCAGTGACCACCACAATGAGCATTTCATTGGTATTTAATGTGCACTGGTGGCTCAATCCTCACCAATTATACCTACACCCTGTAGATGTGGTCTACCTGGACTTCAGCAAAGCGTTTGACACCGTCTCCCACAGCATCCTCCTGAAAAAGCTGTCAGCCCCCAGCTTGGACAGGAGCACCCTGTGCTGGGTTAGGAACTGGCTGGAGGGCTGGGCCCAGAGAGTGGTGCTGAACGGGGCTGCATCAAAATGGCGGCTGTGGTGTCCCCCAGGGATCAGTGTTGGGCCCAGTGCTGTTCAATATCTTTATTGATGATTTAGATGAGGGGATTGAGTCCATCATCAGCAAGTTTGCAGAGGACACTAAGCTGTGGGGGAGTGTGGATCAGCTGGAAGGCAGGAGGGCTCTGCAGAGGGACCTGGACAGACTGGAGAGTTGGGATGATCCCAACGGGATGAGGTTCCACATTCCAAGTGCCGGGTCCTGCACTTTGGCCACAACAACCCCATGGGGAGCTCCAGGCTGGGCACAGAGTGGTTGGAGAGCAGCCAGACAGAGAGGGACCTGGGAGTCTGGATTGACAGGAAGGTGACCATGAGCCAGCAGTGTGCCCAGGTGGCCAAGAAGGCCAATGGCATCCTGGGCTGGCTCAGGAACAGCGTGGCCAGCAGGTCCAGGGAAGGGATTCTGCCCCTGTGCTCAGCTCTGGGGAGGCCACAGCTTGAGTCCTGTGTCCAGTTCTGGGCCCCTCAGGAAGTTCAGGAAGGAGATTGAGGTGCTGGAGCAGGTCCAGAGAAGAGCAAGGAGGCTGTGAAGGGATCCAGCACAAGTGCTGTGAGGAAGGGCTGAGGGAGCTGGGGGTGTTGAGGCTGGAGAAGAGGAGGCTCAGGGGAGACCTCATCACTCTCTCCAACTCCCTGAAAGGAGGTTGGAGCCAGGGGGGGGTTGGGCTCTTTTCCCAGGCAACTCTCAGCAAGACAAGAGGGCACAAAAGGTCTCAAGTTGTGCCAGGGGAGGTTTAGGTTGGAGATGAGAAAGAATTTCTTTCTGGAGAGGGTGATCAGGCATTGGAATGGGCTGCCCAGGGAAGTAGTGGATTCTCCGTGTCTGGAGATATTTCCAAAGAGCCTGGATGTGGCACTGAGTGCCATGGGCTGGGAACTGCAGCGGGAGTGGATCAAGGGTTGGACTGGATGATCTCTGAGGTCCCTTCCAACCCAGCCAGTTCTAGGATTCTAGGATTCTATGATTATAATAATAATAACTTATTCTTACTAATATTGTAACTAGTGCTGTTACTGACATCCAAGCCACCCTGCAACTTCACTGAGTATTTTTTTGTTTGTGTGCCAGAGTGGGTAAAATTGGGATTTTATAGGTGAAAAAAAAAAAAAAATTCCCTGTCTCAGAGCTCAAAAATTAAACCTTGCAAGAGGTTGATCAGGAAAGCCCTGGTATGATGAAAAGTCTCACTGAGGCTATCGATGATTTTCTAGGAATAAGGCAAGAACCAGCAAAATCAAGCTCTAACATGCACTGGAAACATCAGAAAATAAGATTTTTCCCCAGCGTGCATGCTGACAGACAGCAGATTATTATCATTTCATGTGTAATGCTTGTGCTGACTGTACACACAGTGACAAATACAGACAAATAATTCCTATTCCTGCAAGAGCTGCACTAAGGCTGGAAGGTCTGGGTAAGATGCAGCTGGTTCAATTGGACTTCTTGAAACCAAGAACACAGTTCTGCAAATAACCTTTCAAGCAAGACAGTCAAGTAATTATTTTGGGGTTTGTTTGTTTGGTTTTGGGGTTTTTTTTTTTTGTTTGTATGTTTGTTTTTTGTTGGTGTTTTGGGTTTTTGTGGGTTTGTTTTATTTTTTGGAAGGCTCCCTGTCAGCTCCCTGCAGCCACAGCTACTTCCAACTTTCTTTTAGGATTCATTTCATGCTCTCCTTTCTGTTAATATCCCCCAGATCAATCCTCCCTCTAATGAATAGCTGACCTATTCTTCTTTGATTTGCCATTGATTTCCTCTGCTTACCTCCCAATGCTTCGCCTGTTGATTAAACTCCAGGCATAAGAATGCCTCAAATTTCTGACTTCTGAGTCATCCTCTCATGACTTGAACAGCTTGAAGCTTCAGCTCCCCGAGATCATTAGTGAAAACTCCTTTTGTTTCTAGGCTCTACAAACAACCCGAGTTTCTCTCCAGGCTTAGGTGCTGCTTTCGAAGTAGAAAATAAATGGTAGCAACAAAATCATCTCCTATTACACGCTGCTAAAGTTATTTTAAGAAAGGGGACACTTTTCCCAAGATTGTAAAGGCAGATCCCAGCTTTTCCCTTTGCACTGGGAAATCTTTTTTCATGCAAGGCAGACAAGAACATGAGCAAAGGCATCTGCTTCTGCAAACTTTTATTTTTGCACGGGGTCCCTCTGACTTCAGCACAATGGGCTTGCAAAAGGGGCTCTATTTTCTGAATTTCCTGAATCCAGAGACAGATTTAGTTTATAAGAATCCTTTCCTTAATCCCCCCCCTCTCCAGCTTCCACTTTACAGCACGAGCTGGATGAAATTGTTTATCTGCCCTGCAAGCAGGAGAGCCCAAGTTGAGGCTTTGAAAATGTGCAGTGGTATTTCCCTGGAACACAGATATCTTCAGCCTCTGACACTTTGATGTCTCCTTCAAAAACAAACAGGCTGACACTATCTCCATTTTCCTGCAGTTCTGATGTTTCTCAAAATGCAGCTTGTTTTCCTCTAGGGTGACACGAGAGGTCTGCCAGTTCTAGGAGACCAGCTCTGCAGGGTAATTACTATACCTCTAATTAAGGTAATCCTATCTGACATACTGTACTAGGTTCCATTCTGACTCTGCCTGCACTGGAGGCATCAGCTGAACACGCCTCACACTTTTCTTCCTCTCCTCTCATGTTCTGTCGAAAGGAAACACAGCCCTGAAGTGAGAGTCCTGAGGTTTCTGGTGGAAATGAGGAGGGAAAGCAGGTGAATGTGGGGTGCCATGAGGAACACCCCTCTGCCAGCAGCCTAAACAGTGTCCTTTGCTCCTGTGATAGCTGAAGGACCCTGTCACAGAAATCCAAGTTATGAGTTTGCAAGGAACTGTGACATTTTCTTTATCAAATGTTCAAAACCCAGAAGCACACAGAGCACTTTGCTAACATTTCAGGTTCCCCAGCAGCTGTCAGGGCAGGACAGAAACCCTGCTGTGGCCATGGCACTGTGCTGGCTCTGCTAAGGGTCCAGGCATGATATGTGCAGGTTAAAGAAGACAAGCCCCACAATAAAGCCTGGGCTTGGACACCAGATTCCCTGCCCTTCCACTCAATCCTGTAATCCATGCTGGAAAAGAAGTGAGGAGGATGAAGGTGATGATAGTGTAAGATGCTGACTCTGGATGGACCACTCCATGAGACAGTCTAATTCACCAACACAACAGCAAAAAAAAAGAAAAAAAAAAAACAAAACAAACCAAAACAAACCCAAAACCTGGAATTTTCTGTCCCTTTAGTGATTTTGACCATCTTAGCAATCTGAAGTGCTCCAGCTCAGGTAATATTTGACAGCCACAAGCAAAGGGAATGAAGGAGACAGAAGATAGGCTGGAATAAGAAGGAGAGGACAATGAAACCTCTTTCTATGGGCGAAGTGGAGGAAACCACAGAATTAGGCACCACAGAAGAGTCTGGGAAGCAGTTGGCATGCTGAGAGGGTACCTATAAATCAGACTTGCCTTGACAAGAGGACAAGCCATGAAGGACTTAACCTTGGCCACCTCTACCTGGAACTAACCTGGAACTACATCCTTGGAACTATCCCCAAAATGAGGTGCCTGCACGTTCTCTGACATCACGTGGAAGGCAGCATTTTCTCTCAGAAAACCATGGCTGGAAGACTGAGGTTTTATCCAGTTTTGTGTCCCAGCTGAAGCACAGGAAGCCCTGGGAGCAAGCACAGAATCATCACAGGATCCCAGACTCAATCAGAGGTGACCCCAAGCCCTGTGGCACCCTGGCAGGTGGCTGTGTCACACCAAGAAGCCAGCCTGGCTCTTGTGCTCCCTGCCTGGGCTCAGTTGCAATAGAGATGATGTCAGCTTGGTGTCGGGAATCCCAAAAACCCGAATTATGAACGAAAAGAGGGAGGGGGAGGCGGGGAGATGGCGCAGACCACCCAGCAGCACCCCAGCACGCCCTGATGGGTGCTGAGATCCCAAAGCTGACCCTGACCCTCCCGCCTCACCTCCTGACAGACACTTCGGGACCATTCCCACCCCCGCCCATGCTGGCGGAACCACCCGGACTCGATTCTCGTGTTTTGCTGTCACCACTCCTCACGAAAATTTCACCAAGCGAGACTTTATTCCCGCCTGTGTGTGCCCTTCCAGGCTGTGCCCCCCAAAAAGAGGGACAAAGCCTCGTCAGGATGCCCCCATCACCTCCGCTGGGCTCCCCCTGTCCCTTCACTCCCTCTGTCCCCTCAGCCGCCGTTACCGACGCCGCTCCCCTCACCCAGCTTCCTTGATTGACAGCCCCGCTGGCCAACCAGAGGCCGCGCTTCTGGTCCGCACCGCCCACTCCCTGCCGGCTCCACCAATCAGCTGAGGCAGCGGCGCGGTCTGTGTGTGAGGAGGGGCGGGGGAAGCTTGCCCGGGGCTGCCGCCGGTGTCAGAGCGGGCGGGACCGGGGAAGGGCGGGGCGGGGTATGGCCCAGCCGGTACCGCCCCGCCCGGTACCGCCCCACCCGGTACCGCCCCCAACCCCGCTCCTCCTCCGGGCCACCGGCGTGCGCCTTCCAGCCGCCCCGCTTGGGACGCTGCCGGGGTTCAGCTCGGCGGGCGCTGGATGCTGCACCGGGGAGGACGGCGGAGGAGGAGGAGGCAGCCCCGCGGTGAGTGCACGGCTGCCGGCGGGACTCGGGCTCCGGGGCAGCGAGACGGGGAGGGACTGGGGGAGCTGCCAGGGGACAAAGGACGGGGGCTGGGTCCCGACTGCGGAGGGGAGCGGTGTCCCCGGGAGCTGGAGGGGGTTTGGGAGGGAGAGACCCCGGACCCCCGGCCCTCCGGACCCCTGACCCTCCAGACCCCGACCCGCCGATCCCCGGCCCTCCGGACCCCGTCCGGGTCGGTCGGACTCCGGTAAGGCACTGGGTCCGGTGCCCGGTGGTCCGGTGCCCGGTGGTCCGATGCCGGAGCTCAGGGCTCTGTTCTCGGCAGTGCCGGCGTTGGCTCGAGTGGTTCGGGAGGTTCGGAGTTGGGTCGGGAGTTGTGTAGCGATTCTGCGGTTTGGGTCGGGAGTTCTGTTGCGATCTGGGTTTTGCCGTCGGGGCGAGCGCAGGGCAGAGGCTGCGGGGAGGGGCGGGTGGATCAAGGGGGGTTCTGGAAGAGGTTGTTGGGGTCGTGGCAGCTCCGTCGGTTCTGGGAGATGCGGTGATGCTGGGGAAGGTCCCACCATCCCTACCCACCGGCTGAGAAACCAGAAAGACCCCCGGGCACTGCTCGGGACACGATGGCTGTGTCCCCAGAGGGGACAGAAGTTGGATCAGGACTCGGGGGAACCCATGGTGGTGAGGGAGGGTGTCAGGGTGCTGGTCCTGGAACAGCACCTCGAGGAGGGGGAGCTGTGTGGGGCAGGGAGGTACCAGAGGTCCTGGACCTTCTCCAGGAGCCACCACTCCATCCTCAGGGAATGAGGGGCAAGGAGGGAAGCATCCTCTGGGGGTGGTCCCAGTGTTCAGAGCACGGTGACATAGTGACAATCTTTCACCTCTCGGCATGGTGAAGGAGCCGAGTGTCCCAGGAGCACGGGAAGAACGGGTGGGTGTTGTAAAGGAAAAAGTCTCCATTGTTTCTCCACCTCTTGGGTTCTTTCCTGCTACCGATTTTTACAGGGAAAAGGCTCTGAGTTTTCCCAGGGTGAGGAATCTTCATCCTCCGCATCAAGAGGTGTTTCTGCTGCTGCTGGGCAGGGACAGGCTCCTCTCAGGTTCGCTCCCAGCTGGCATTTAAAATGCACATCTCGCTTTTTCCACCACACCAGGAAACTGGGGCGTGCTGTCTGAACCTTGTCCCTTCTTCAGGGATGCCCAGACCTTGACAATAAATACTTAAAAAGCAGAGTTTACTTTCCCAGAGAAAATAATGGGGGTGTATTTCTAGCGTGGATTATCTCTGCAGTAATGTTTAAAAAAAAAAAAGAAAAAAACCCCAGCTTTTTGGACACGTTTCCCATTCATTTGTTCAGCTTTTATCTTTTTATTATTATTATTTTGTTCCTGGAAAACTTGGAATGACAACAGTGCCTTGGCCACAGCCTGTTGTTTATTCCTCCCATTTAATTTCTGTGCATTCTTATTCTGTTTCCAGCACTGGTGATACTGAGTGGCTGTGCAATAACCAATGTTTTGGCTTCACATGAGGAATGTCAAATCAGAAGAAAATGCAATCCTAAAGGAGGGGGAGAAAGTTTTCTTGCAGAGGTCACCTTCAAATTAAAAAAAGGGAGGGGAAAAACAAAGGGTAATGCAAGTATAAGCAAAGTCTTACAGAGTGTTGTTGAAGAACAGGAGTTGTAGTTATTATCTTCAGTGGTTTAGCAAAAAAATACTGTCTCTGCTCTTTGAACAAGGTATTTTCCCTTGGGATTTTTGTTGCTCTGAACTAGCTTTTTATGTGAATGTAATAAACTGGGATAAACACCACTGGTGAATAAATTTGTGTCACAAACAAA
This sequence comes from Calypte anna, assembly GCF_003957555.1. NCBI lineage: Eukaryota > Metazoa > Chordata > Aves > Apodiformes > Trochilidae > Calypte > Calypte anna. The sequence goes on along the minus strand of NC_044246.1, from coordinate 2,131,856 downwards.
CAAACAAAATCCTAAAACAAAAATTGAATTTACAGATGTTTTTCCCATTTAAGTCTTATTTTTGATAGAGGAAGTTTTTTGAGAGCAGATAAGGGCTATTCAACTTCATTTTTTGTTTGTTTGGGGGTTTTTTTGAATATCAAAGCTGACAGTGCTTTAAACAGCACACTTTTCTCTTCCCAACACTGCAGGTAAAAAGGGATTGAATCCAGTGGTTAACTCCATCTCAATTAGCTTTTGGAATAAAGTGCTTGCCCTACTGTTCCTCCAGTGCAAGACAATGTAAATTACTTGCATGCCTACTGTGCTCCAGGGTTACACTTCTTTTCTTGCAGAAAGTCCTGTGCTGGGGGGCTGCTCCTGGGTGCTACTGGGGGGTGTCTGGCAGTGGTACCTTCATTTCCAGCCTGTGCTTTTGGTCACATCCAAAACAAGTCCTCTAGCAAGGAGGAGCTGCTCCTTGGGGAAAGGCAGTGGGAAGTAATTTGCTTCTAGTTGAACCATTTTTCTGCTTCCTTGTTATTTTTATTTTTCCTCTCCTGTTTTTGCAAAGTTTGCCATCACCTCCAAAGCACAACACTCCTGTAAATTATTTTTTCTCCTTAAAATCTTTGTTTGTCTTCCCTCTTCCTCATTGTTTTGCTTGAGGTTGATGCCTGGCAGCTCTGTGTGCAGCCTCTGAAGCTGCTCTGACCATGAAAACCCTGCTGGTTTGGTTAATTTTGTCAAAGGTATTGGTGGATTGGCATTTTCACACTTGCAGGAGATGCAAGCTGTGTTGCAGATGGAGTTTTATCCTTTCTAGAAGCTCTTCTACTTTGCAGAAATCAATATTCCTCTCTGCTCTGATAATGTTCAGGACTAGCTGTACACTTTAGGGGGGAAAAAAGCAAGAAGCAAACCAATGCAGAGGCTGGCAAGTTGGTCTGAATATTTTGTTGGTGATTCAAATGTCATGAGATCAACAGTAGACTTTCCCCAGAGGAAGTAAGCCTTTTTTTTTTTTTTTACCTGGTTATTACTCGTAGGAAAGCTATCCCTGCTCAAAGAGTTCTTTACATGATATATTAGTTAACTGTTATTACTCATCCTGCAACTCCAGGTATGGCCATGTGAAGTTTGGGGTTTTTGTTTGTTTAAAGATTTAATCGTCTCTCTGCTCCTAGAACTGTTTCAAGGTGTTGGGAAGAACAGAAAATGAAGGAAATGTTTATTCACATTTCTTTGGGCAGCTCTGCAAAGTCTTGATGATCTGTTCCAATCCAGCCCAAGATGAAAATGCCATCACTGTGGAATAACTTGTGCAAAGTGTGTCTGGCAGAAGAGTGTCTCTCTGCTGTTGTGCTTAAGGCAAGAGTGTAATAGATCTGCTGGGGAGAAATACTGCTTTTAGGGCAGACTTAAAACATACTGGTTTTGGGGTGGGTTTTTTTTTTTCAGGGGAAGAATTAACCAGTAAGCTTTTGGGTCATGAGATCTCACGTGCTCCCAGTCTGCAGAATACAGAGACTGGTTCCTCTCCTGAGCTGGCAGGAGGGAGATCATAGAATCCTAGAATCACAGAATCCTAGAACTGGCTGGGTTGGAAGGGACCTCAGAGATCATCAAGTCCAACCCTTGATCCACTCCCGCTGCAGTTCCCAGCCCATGGCACTCAGTGCCACATCCAGGCTCTTTGGAAAGATCTCCAGACACGGAGAATCCACTACTTCCCTGGGCAGCCCATTCCAATGCCTGAGCACCCTCTCCAGAAAGAAATTCTTTCTCATCTCCAACCTAAACCTCCCCTGGCACAACTTGAGACCTTTTGTGCCCTCTTGTCTTGCTGAGAGTTGCCTGGGAAAAGAGCCCAACCCCCCCCTGGCTCCAACCTCCTTTCAGGGAGTTGGAGAGAGTGATGAGGTCTCCCCTGAGCCTCCTCTTCTCCAGCCTCAACACCCCCAGCTCCCTCAGCCCTTCCTCACAGCACTTGTGCTGGATCCCTTCACAGCCTCCTTGCTCTTCTCTGGACCTGCTCCAGCACCTCAATCTCCTTCCTGAACTTCCTGAGGGGCCCAGAACTGGACACAGGACTCAAGCTGTGGCCTCCCCAGAGCTGAGCACAGGGGCAGAATCCCTTCCCTGGACCTGCTGGCCACGCTGTTCCTGAGCCAGCCCAGGTGACAGCAGCTGGGAAGGCAGCCTCCCTCTCCTGGGTTTGGAAGGCTTTGCTGTATCCCTTCTTCTGTCCTTTGCCTCTCCAGTTTCCCATGGATACAGGAGGTGAGGAGTAAAGATCACACTGCTTGGCAGAAGCGTGCAGGGTTCAGTTTGGGGTGCCAAACTGAAAAGTTTTCTGGTGCTGAACTTCACTCGAGGCGTGGGTGGGTTCCTTTACCCTGCACTCCTGCATCTGCTGACATCTGCCCATGAGTGACATTTTCTGTAAGGCTCTGTCCCCAAAGAGATGTGCCCAGGGGTTGGGGCAAGCTTGCTGGTACTGAATGGCTATTCAGGCAGTTCCCATCCCTTCAGTTTTTTGGGAGATCTCGGGCAGGGCTGTCACCCAGCTGAGAAAACAGAGCTTTGCACTTGTGAGGAACAGGGTACTGCAGGCTGGAGCTGGTTCATGGCTTCACCTTCCCTTTGCTGCTCCTTTCTTCTGCATTTCCTCAGGCTCATTGATACCTTCAGCTGCTGCTCACTCATAACCTTAATTAATGTGCTGGATTTATGAAGTATGAGGGAGCTTTACAAGGGATTGGTAATCAATAAACAAGTCTGCTATTAGATTTTACAGAAGGAAACAAATTGCTTGGAGTGGGAAAGTTCCTGTAGGTATCTGGACGTGCTGGGGGACATGTTTCTACTTCTGCCACTCAAAAAAAAGCCAGGATGAGTTGATCCATTGCTCTTCCTGTGTTGGCAGAAGAATGTTTGTCCCTCCCAGGAAAAAGTTATTCTGGAAAGGAATTGCATGTTCTAGCTGCAGACTTTACTACTTGTTTATTGTTTAAAGCAAGTAAAGCTAAGGTTTGCATATGCTTCTGCTAAAATAGTATGTTTTTAAATGCTGCATGGTTTTGTGGCAAAAATTCCATCACTTGGAAGTGCTGGAAAAACGTAGTCCCTGTGAGATCCTAATTCAGCTTTTTTTTTCCTGGAGCCTTTAATACTCATTTTCTGTTTCTCTCCAAAGGCTCCTGAATGCAGTGTGTTTTCAGGGAAAAGGTGAAGCCCTCATGTTTCATGCTGGGCTCTCCCTGGAATGGATGTCCTGGGGAATTTTGGGAGAGCTCTTCTTCCTGAGCACAGCAGCCACGTTTGGGGAGGTGCAGAGCTGAAGAGTTACAAACTCCTGAATGTGTTTCGTGTTCTCACTCCTTCTGTTTGATGTGAGCACAAAATTTTGCAGAGTGGTGGCAGCCCTGCCTGAGAGCTGTGTCCAATCCTTTGATGAGGACAATCAACAATGTGTTTTCCTTTCTGTTGTTACCAGGGAGTGCTGCTTGTAGAGGAAGAAAGGAAAAAGGATACTGGTTGGTGTCTGAGGCAAATGGTCAGCAATTTCCCCATTTGTCCCAAAAGGTGATGGCTTGGGTCTACTAGGGCTCTAGAGCCCTCAAGTTTTTTGGTTTTGTTTTTACAATCCCAAAGCAAAAGCCCTCATCCCATCCTTGTGAGAGGGCTGTGCTCAGCTCTAGCAAGTAGATGAAACACAGGTGTCTTTGCTGCCAGTGTTGCAGCCATCCTGGGATGGTCCTTTACAAGTGACTGGGAGGTGGGATCTGTTCCTTGGGCAGTGGCTTTGCCAAAGTGTTTTAGTGAGGAGTGCTCAGTGGTTGATGTCAGGTGGGTGTTCTGCCCCAGAAGGTTTTTTCAGCCTAGAGAAGAGGAGGCTCAGGGGAGACCTCATCACTCTCTCCAACTCCCTGAAAGGAGGTTGTAACCGGGTGGACGTTGGTCTCTTTTGCCAGACAACTTTCAACAAGACAAGAGGGCACAAAAGGTCTTAAGTTGTGCCAGGGGAAATTTAGGTTAGATATTAGAAAGAATTTCTTTCTGGAGAGGGTGAAGAAAGAATTTCTTTCTGGAGAGGGTGATCAGGCATTGGAATGGGCTGCCCAGGGAAGTAGTGGATTCTCCGTGTCTGGAGATCTTTCCAAAGAGCCTGGATGTGGCACTGAGTGCCATGGGCTGGGAACTGCAGCGGGAGTGGATCAAGGGTTGGACTTGATGATCTCTGAGCTCCCTTCCAACCCAGCCAATTCTAGGATTCTATGATTCTAAGTTGTCTGTGGACATGTTGAGGACTTTCCCTTCCTATGGCATCCATGCATTTTGCTGTTTCACACTAATCCTGGGAGTGATGCTGAGGCAGGTATGTTGGGAAAGCTGGGAATTTTTTGCAGGACATGAGCTGGTTGTGCTGCCTGGTGGTTGCAGGGGGCACTTTTTGGGTCACCTGCAGCTGTGACATGAAGCTGTTCAGCCTCACTCTTGTTTTCTGTCCTGACAAGCAACTTCTTTTTTTTTTTCCCCCCTTCTGATTGATGTATCTTCCCTGAGAAATTTTCATCATTTCAGGGGATAATGAAATTGGGTGGGTGGCATCTTAAAGTTGCTGGGAAAGGTTAGGATATGCCATAATTACATCTTTTATTCACTCAGACTCTTTATTACCGTGCTTTGCAGATATTACAGCTGCCTTACAGTGTGCCTCTGAGGGGACAAAGTACCTGGAAGGTGTTGGGGGGGTTTTCTCATTTTTTAAGGCCAGGTTTCATCATGAGTACGAGGCAGCCCAGGTGTGGGTTGCTGCCAAAGGCAGATTTGTTTCCAGGTACTTGTCTGTCTGTCTTGCTGCAGGATTGCCTTAATGAAAGCTGCTTAAGCTGATTGTGAAACTGCAGCCTAGGAGTCTAGATGTCTAATAAGCCTAAGATATCTCTGGGTACTGTCTGGAAAATGTTAAGAAGAGTCTTAATGTTTCTGGGCAGTTTTTTGGTGGGACTTTGTAGGGCCACTGTGGGAAGTTTTCATCAGGAAGATGCTCAATGCTTGCTTGCTGTCTGCTCATGCAAACCCAGCTTTCCTGAGTGGTTTTCTTTAGTAAATCTTACAAAGCACATTTCCAGGTGTTTTTGGGAGAAGCCCAGCATTACCAGTGGGGTTTTTTTTCCCCCTCTTGGTTCAGGAGGGTTTTGTTGTCTCCTGCTGCTTTGTGTTGGTAGGTGAGTGCTCCTTCACTTTATCCCTTGGAGATGTGGTTGTGGCAAGACCTGGAGGCTGAAATCAGGGTGAGGACCCAATTCAACATGGTCCCACAGACTCCTGTAAAATACAGCAGCACTCCTAAGGTGAACCCACAACCTCTTGGGATGAGACCTGCTTCCAGACCTCTGGGCTGGGGTCCTAAATTCAGTGGTGGCAGCTCAGTCCTGTGCCACTGGGTATGTGGTGAGGTGGCTTTGGTGGCCATCCTGCTGAGATCCGAAGCCAGCAGTCTCCTTCCTCCACATCCTTCTCCCTTGGAAGCTTTTGCCACTCTTGTCCCTCTCCCTGAAGCAAACCTTGGACATTCTCTGCCCCAGTGCTGGGAAGCAGCTTGAGGTGCCCTGGAGAGAGGAGGTGAGGATGAGGGTTTTCCTCAATGAGTTTTTAGGGACATGTTGGAGTTGTTTAATCAGAGGAGTCTTGAAATTAATGGCAGGCATGTTTATAAAGCTCTGCTGCACGTGTGTTTAGGTAAAATAAACAGTCCTAAATAAGCTGTGCCACCACTCCGGGCACTTAATAATCCTCCTGACTGATATCAGAAGAACCCAAATAAACAGCACCTCTGACTGTTTCATTGATACTCTGCTGAGCCTTTGACCAAGCAATTGCATTTCAAAATATACTTCTGCAGGAGCTAAAGCATGAAGTGATGTTACTGAAAAAAATAACAAAACAAAACAAAACAAAAAAAAAAACCCAAAACAAACCCCAAACAAACCCAAGAAAAACCCCAACCCACAACAAAACCAACCTGTAGGGTGTCCTAGAGGCCAGTGATTGACTTCAGCTTTTATTAATTCATCTGCAGTGCATTTGCTGGAGCTTTTAGGGTTTAATTGAGGTTAAGAGGTTGGAATCTGTGGTAAACAAAAGAATGGCATATGGGCAGTCTGAAATTCTGTATGTTTAAGTAAGAGCATTCCTTCTGGCCACTTGTTTTCATTGGGCAGTTACTCTTGGCTCACAATTTCTTTTTTTTTTCCTTTTTTTTTTTTTTTTTTAAAAGGTGTAAACATGCAGTGCTAGGAAGTTAATGATTCATTACATTTTATCACAACCTAACATAGCTCTAAAGAGAAGAAGGCTGAGCTAGTCTTGTGTTTGACCTCTCCCTTCAGATGCAGCATGTTTCTTCTTTAACCTCTTACCTGCTGAGACAAGTCCACCAGCTCATTTGGTTTAAAACTTAAGATGAAAAACATCTCCTTCCCTTCCTTTCTCACTTGTTCCCAGGGTCCAGAGTTGTCCTCTTAAAAATTCCCCTGGACAAATAAATAAAAAAAACATTTTATAAACATTTAAAACATCTAAATAAAAAAAACCAGCTGGACAAAGCTGGTGTGAGAGGAGCAGAAAAGCTTCCTGAGAGCATTGGTTTGTAGGGGCTATGAGGAGGTGGGGTTCAGCTTCTTCAGTTATCCACAGAAACCCATTGAATAATGAAGTGGTTTTGGTTGGACAGAACCTTACAGATCAAGATCCAATCCCCCTACCTGGGCAGGGACACATCCCACAGGACCAGGTTGCACATCAGGGAACCTGTCCCAGTGCCTTGCTGCCCTCATGGTGAAGAATTTCTTCCCTATACCTAACCTAAACCTCCCCTCTTTCAATTCAAACCCATTACCCCTGGTCCTATTGCTGCCTTCTCTGGTGAAAAGTCCCTCCCCAGCTTTCCTGTTGTCCCCCTTCATGTACTGGATGGTCACTGTAAGGTGAGTTTCTCTTCTCCAGGCTGAACAGCCCAGAGGAATTTATCTACATGGGTTTTTCCTGGTCACTTCTTTGCCCTCTTTTCACCTCTCTTATTAAGAGCCTCATGGAATTCTTCACTGGCCATGATCATTCCAGTGTGGACCAGCCAGGGCAGGGGTTTGAGAATGAAGACAAACCTCCTTCTGTTGGAAAGCTCCTGCTCTGAGGTCTTTATGCTCTTGATAAAGTTTATGGTGCCCATGATATCAGCTGGCAGTAATAACAGTGTCCTCTTGCCCTCCAGGCAGTCTGCAGACATCTGTAATTTATATACAGCTGTTGGCAGTGTGGAGCCTGGAGCCTGAGTGCTCAGCAGGATAATTATAGCAATAACAGAGGATAAATCAGAGTTTTTCTCCCAATATTTCATGGAATGGATGCTTTAGCCTGTCCCAGGAAGTCAAGTGTATCTTTGCTGCTTGCTTGCAATTGCAAGTAATCACCTTTTTAAAACTCCTAGGTTTTGTTTAATTACACTTGGATTTTGAAAAAAAAACACCCCAATGGTAATAGCCTCTAAGAGCTCTCTCTTTTTATTAATATAATAAATGCATTTTTTTAAACTTCTGTCTCACAGGAGATGCTCTACATAAAGAACTTGTATCAAAAAAAAGCTTCATTAAGAAACATTACATGTGCTGCTGAGGGGAGGAGGTGCACAAAGCAGCTTTTTAACTTGCAAAAGGGCACTCACAGATCTTCTTGTATTTGATTAAAAAAAATAATTGCTGTCATGTTTGAGCTCAGAATCGAGGGGAGGGGGGCAAATCCTGGTTCTCTTTTTTTTCATACTGTGCTCAGCTTTGCTGAGGTGGTTTGCTTTGCCCATCACTCCCACAAGAGTTTGGTTCTGCTGTGTTTTTCCCCCTGAAAGAGCAGAAACATGATTTTAATTACCAAATGCTTTTAAACCTTACATGTGATGCATACAGACACAGGCGTGGCATAGTTTTAGCATAACACAACCTCCTTCCTGGCTGCTTCTCATCTCTGGTGGTGTTCACTGACACCAAACCTTGAGCAGGGATGGAGCAGACCCCAGACCTGGTTTGCATCTTGCTGGTTCAGGTCTCTGCTCATCTCTACCCCACTCCCAAGGAGTCTCTCCCCTTCCTTACGGATTCATCAGCTGCCATGGGATGCTTGCTTGCTCTGAAGAGTATTGGAGCAGAGGGCTGGGAAGAAAACATCATGAATTGCTGAGCAGGCTGTGTCTAACCCAGCTATAACCTGAAGGTGATGATGGCTGCTGTGCTTTTGGGGTATAAATTGAATTTCTGTCTCTTATTTCTGGCATTACCAGAACCTCAGCTCCAAGATGCTCGTGCAGCTTGGGCTCAGCCCTCGGGAGGAGGATGGCAGTGCTTGTCTCCTAAAAAGTATCAAGGGGCAGATTGGCCTTGGGGATGGTTTTTCCACCTCCTTCATTGAGTCTGGGGTTTTGGGTCCAGCAGCTTTCAAGGAGAACATCTCAGAAGCAGTCTGCTTGCTGGACACATGTACCTGAAGGTGGAAACCTCTGCTGTGGGCAGGAGGGAGGTACCCAGATGGAGGAGGAGCTCCCTCCTCTCTGGTGGGTGGTTTTGGGAAGCTGTGTCACCTGCCTTATCACCTGTGTGTGTGTGTCCAAACCTTGACTCAGGTTTGTTGTTCTGATTGCTTTATGGCACATCTTTGGGACTCGTGGGCTGTCTAAAGGTCAGCTCTGCCCAGTTTGTGCTGCCATGCCAGGGGAAGTGGTGACTCTGGTGCCATAAAACAAACGAGGTGCGTAGTTCATAGAATCCTAGAATTGGCTGGGTTGGAAGGGACCTCGGAGCTCATCAAGTCCAACCCTTGATCCACTCCCGCTGCAGTTCCCAGCCCATGGCACTCAGTGCCACATCCAGGCTCTTTGGAAAGATCTCCAGACACGGAGAATCCACTACTTCCCTGGGCAGCCCATTCCAATGCCTGATCACCCTCTCCAGAAAGAAATTCTTTCTCATCTCCAACCTAAACCTCCCCTGGCACAACTTGAGACCTTTTGTGCCCTCTTGTCTTGCTGAGAGTTGCCTGGGAAAAGAGCCCAACCCCCCCCTGGCTCCAACCTCCTTTCAGGGAGTTGGAGAGAGTGATGAGGTCTCCCCTGAGCCTCCTCTTCTCCAGCCTCAACACCCCCAGCTCCCTCAGCCCTTCCTCACAGCACTTGTGCTGGATCCCTTCACAGCCTCCTTGCTCTTCTCTGGACCTGCTCCAGGACCTCGATATCCTTCCTCAACTGAGGGGCCCAGAACTGGACACAGGACTCGAGGTGTGGGATTGAGTGTACCCTCAGTAAATTTGCAGATGATACCAAACTGGGTGGCTGTGTGGATCTGCTGGAGGGTAGGGAAGCCTTACAGGGGGACTTGGGACCAATGGGCCAAGGGGAATTGTGTGAGGTTTAACAAGGCCAAATGCCAGGTCTGGCACCTGGGTCAGAACCACCCCATGGGGAGCTACAGACCTGGGGAAGGGTGGTGAGAGAGCTGTGAGCTGGAAAGGGGCCTGGGGCGTTTGGGTGACTCAATATGAGCCAGCAGTGTGCCCAGGTGGCCAAGAAACCAATGGCATCCTGGCTTGTGTTAGGAACAGTGTGGCCAGCAGGAATAGGGAGGTGATCATCCCTTTGGGGAGGCCAAATCTTGGGTACTGTGTTCAGTTCTGGGCACTTCACTTCAGGAGGGACAGAGAAGTGATGGAGATGTCCAGAGAAGAGCAACAAAGGTGTTGAAGAGCCTGGGGAGCTGGGGGTGTTTGGTCTGGAGAAGAAGAGGTGAGAGAAGACCTGATGGCTTTGTGCCACTGCCAGAGGAGGTTGGAGTGAGGAGGGAAAAAGCCTCTGCTCCTGAGGATGGGATAGGAGCAGAGGGAATGGATGGAAGCTGTGCCAGGGGAGGGTTAGGAAATATTTTTTCACTGAAAGGGCTTTCAGGCATTGGTGGGGGAGTCACCATCCCTGGAAGCATTTAAAAGGCATTTGGACCTGGTCCTTAGGGACATGGGTTAGGAGCTGGGTGATGGTCACAGGTTGGACTGGATGAGCTTGGAGGTCTCTTCCAACCTGAAACATTCTGGGATTCTCCATTACTTCCAACACACCCCACAGGCTGCTTCCAGCTCTGGCACTGATGCTCTTCACCTTCTCAGCAGGTGCGTGGGATGAAGGGAGCCTGACAGCCACCTGGAGAGGAGACCCTGGCCCCTGGGGAGCTGCTGGCCATGAGCCGGGTGCTGCTGGCAGGCAGGATGCAGCCGGAGAGCCGCAGTGTCTGCGTCTTCCTGCCCAGCAGGGAGCAGCTCAGCCTGGATGTTGGGGTGAGTGTCCTGGAGAGATGGGCTGCAGTGCTGTGAGCTCTCATTGTTCACGTTCCTCACACCAGCCTGGTGCTGGGCTGCTGGACAAAAAGGCTATTAGCCACCTTGGGGAGGGGGTTGTGCCTTGTTTTCCACTTGGGTGGCTTCAACTCATTTGTTGAGTTCCTTAAAAATCCCAGTTGTGGGTTTGGATGGAGGAAGGGTCCTTACTGCTCCTCTTCTGGTGTTCTTCCTCTTTTAATTCTTTCTCAGTGTTTTTGCCACTAATAACATAGCCATTTTTAAATAAAATTGAACCAGAAATGCCTTGATGAGCTGGCAAGTGCTCCTCACACACGACGGTTTTGTAGCATTTGAGTCATTTCTGATTTTAGAATCATAGTTTGGGTTGAAATGACCTTAAACATTATCTAGTCTCAACCCCCTTGCATGAGCAGGGACACCTTCCAGTAGACCAGGTTGCTCCAAGCCCCATCCAACCTGTCCTTGAACCAATTCCAGGGATGAGGCATCCTCAGCTCCTCTGGGAGACCTGTTCCAGTGTCTTGCCACCCTCATAGTGAAGATTTTCTTCCTAATGTCTAACCTAAATCTGCCCTCTTTCAGTTTGAAACCATTCCCCCTTGTCCTATCACTCCATGCCCCTTTTAAGAAGTCCCTCCCCAGCTTTCTTGGTAGTCTGCTGATCTCTTCAGAAACTCTAAGACAGAGTAAACAGCCATTGAGGGTTTTCCTCCCTCCTTTGAGTACTTGTAGAGAGAAAAAAACCCTAGAGGTAAGTCCCTTCATTTCTTTGATCACCACTTCAGATGTCTGAGTGTGTGCACACAAGAGCCAGCAGAGCCAGGTCAGCTGGCAGCCCAAGGTGGCCCAAGGTGTCCACCACATCATGGTGACTCTGGGCAGTGCCTCCTGCTCCTTCAGCTTGTGAGAAACTGAGCTGACAGAGGCTCTTCAGGTTCAGGCAAGAAAGCAGCCTGAAAAATAAGTGCTCTTCTGTGAGCATTTGCATGCACTCATGTGTGGGCTGGGGAGGTTTTGCTTTGGTTTGGGGCTTTCCCCCACCCCACCTCCTCATTCTGGGATGGGGAGGAGGAGAAGAGAGTTGAGGGGAACTCTTATTTTAAGCATTTGATTGAAACAGTGGCCTTTGAAGCCATGCCTGCTAATCTTCAAAATCCATGTTGGAATTTTCCTACCTGCTGTCCTTAAGTGTGGCATTGCTGACAGCCACGAGGGCTGGATGGAGCCAGGCTTTCACAGCAAAATCTGGGTCTCTTTGCTTCTGGGTCATCATCTACCTCCCCAGAAGGCTTTTGCAAGCTACTGCCTTTTGTGCAAGTCACAAAATGATCATTTAATTAAGGTCTAGGTGGTAGGTGCAGGGGTGAGGGTAGTGCTGTGTTGTGACTGACCCCAAATCTCACTTTCTCAGGGATGCTGAAGAACAGAGACAGCAGAGCCCACCCTGCCATGGGGAGGGCAGCAGGGCTGATGCTGTGGCCTCTGCTCTCTGGGGCTCTGCTTGAGCTGGGCACACAGCTCTTCCTCCTCAGGCTTCACCATATTCAGTTTAAGCAGCATTCAGACCATGCAGTGAATGCTGGATACCTGCAGTTTTATTTTTTAAATAATTGTTTAGGTTGGACAAGACCCTTTAGGTCATTGAGTGCAAACCATAACACTGCCAAGTTCACCACTGTGTCCCTAAATGCCACATCTGCACAGCCTTTAAATCCCTCCAGAAGAGTAAGAAATGGTCTTTTGCATTAAGCCCTGGCAGGGACAGAAGGAAGGTGGTGCATTCAAAGAGTCAGGATGCTTCCAACATCACCATCTCTTTCCAGGGAGAGGTCCTTGGTAGCCCTTTTAAAGAGATCTTCCCTCCTTGCTTCTGCTGCCCCTTGCTTTGGCAGCTGGGAAGTTGGATAAACCTTCTCCATGGGCATGGAGCAGCCTGTGTGTGAAAGGGGATATTTGCCTGGGCCAAAAGGTGAGACCTCACTGCACACTTGTGTCCTAATTGCATAGAGAGTGAAACATGACCTCTTCCAGCTGGCCAAGCCACCAAACCCAGCTTTTCATTGGGCTTCTGCCTTTACCACAACACCCCCTGCAAAACAACAACAACAATTAATATTTTGCAGCTGGAGAGATTTTATTTTATTTTTTTAATTTTATTTTTTCAAAGTAACATCAAAGCAGTTTTTTAGTGATCATGGTTAGAACCCCCATTTAATTACTACAACCACAGATGATACTTTGTGCATTTATTGGAATAATAATGCTACTACTTAAGTTTTCCAAAGCCTTTTAGCCTCCTCAGTGTGGGATGCAAATACTAAACAAGCTTGGAGCTAGCTCAGTGAGGTAGGTAGGAATGGTTATCCTTCCAGCAGAATAAATTAGAGATCCTTCCCATGATAAGCAGCCTGTTAATGCAGGCAGTTCTTTTCTCCCCCATCCCATATAAATTCCACCCTCCCAGATAAGAGTTTACCTGTGTGTGTTTTATATGGTTCTATGTAGATAGAAGCCTGCTCTTTAAAATGGATTTTCTCTTTGGTCCTGCACAGATAGTTCTGTTGAAGAGAGAAGAGCAGGAGGCATTTCAAAGTCTCTTCTCCCATCATCAGGAATCTCTTGTTTAACTTTCAGTCTCCACCTTTCTGGCTTTAGAGATGAATTTCAGGGGATGGTGAGGAGGAAAAACATCTTCCTGGGACCAGCTGTGAACATGAGGAGAAAAGCAGTGAGGGGAACCAGTGGGTGCTGCAGCTGCCCTGAGGATGGGGAGGTGAAGTAGGGGGGTTCCACAGCAGATGTTGCTCCTTGCCTAGCAGCTGGAGGAAGTGTGGGAGCATGAGCAGAAATTCTGGGAGAGGAGGAAGGCTGGTGAGGTCCTGTGTGTTGGTGAATGATGACAAGCACAGGTCTGAAGACTTTGAGTTGCTCTGGGATCTGGGGGAGCTGATGTTTTAAAGCATGTGGACCAGGAAAAAATAGTGATAGGTGACCAATATGCCTGGATATTTGCACAGAGGATAACCCTGGAGTAGCAGTTACTGTCTGTAAACTTGCACTCTGCTTCAGTTTGGATTAAATTTCAGGTGTGAAGAAGCCTGGAGTTTGGCAGGGGGCAAAGCTGAGTGTCAGGGGCAGGAGAGATTCCTGGTGTGTCCAAGATGGAGCTTGGCACAGGAGCCAGATGCAAAGGGAGGAAAGGCCAAAGAGAAGTGCACAGATGGAAAATGCAAAGGGAAATTTTGGTTGCTTTGAGGAGAGGGAGGAGGGAAGGCAGGAGGAGGAGGGAAGAATGATTCCAAGTGTAATGGGTATGACATAGCTTTGAAGGCTGGGAGTAAAACCTGATCCAGAAGGGAAGTTCCAAAAGGAGAGTGGGCAGGATGATAGCTCATGTGCCTGCTGTGCAAGAAATCTGATGAGATCACTGCTTTGCAGAAGTGTCACAAACACTCAAGTGCTCAGTTCCCTTTACCTTAAAGCAGGTTTTTCTTCCCCTAGGTGTGAAAGCTGCTAACAAAATCCATCTAAAGGCATGGCTCTTACAGAGTCCTGTGCTGCCAGGGACTCTTGTGTGGCACAGAACCTTTCTGCTGAGGGGTTCATCACCTCTTCCTTAGGGAGAGGTTCATCACCTCTTCCTTATTCTCCTACCTTCTTCCCAGGTAGGAGAATAAGCTCAGAGCTTGCCTCCTTGGGAAAGGAAGCAGCTTTATTCCCAGCTTTCCATTCCATCTGCATCTTCTTGGAGGCTGGGTAAATACTGCATTGAGGTGTGAGACCCTAAGGGTGCAGTTTCAGACAAGGACCCATAAGAAGACCCAAGTGTGGGTGCATGACCTCCTCCCAAAGCATTCATATGTGTGTGTATGGGGGTGACAGAGAGTCTTGACAAGTAGAAGCAAATGAGCACTAAACTGATCTCCTCTTTCCCACTGTCCATCTCCAGTAGAGACAACAGGAAAGCTGCTCCTGTTAATCTGCATCATCTGGCAGTGGCATAGCAAAATTCAGAGGTTCTGACCCATTTTGCAGCTGGTAGCAGCACCCAGGATTGAGCTGAGGTTGGCTCAGCCTCAAGCAGTCAATTACCACACAGAAGATTCTCTCTGTCCTGGCCCAGTCCAGGACACTGCTGTTCTGTTCCCATTCAGAGAATCTCTTCCCCCATGCCTCTGAGGGCTGGGCATTTGGGTTTCTTTTTTTTTATTGTTTTTTTCCTTTTTTCTCTTGTCTCAGGAGTGCCTGTCTGTGCTCCTGAGGTGGTGCAATGAGGCAGGGGAACCTGAGGCTACAGGACATTTGTAGGGGAATTTAGGAGGCCATTGCTGACAGCTTCAGAAGATGACAATGTTGAGTGTTGTGTGACCACAAGACAGCAGGGGACAGAACAAATTCTTCTATGTGGAGCACAGAGCAACCTCATCTCAAACCCACGAGCTATTTCTGGTCGAACCACACTGTCTTGGGATCTCTTTGTGTGCTTTTGTGTTTGGTTCTCTTGAATGAAAGTTTTCTTCTTTGTTTTTCCTCCTTCCTCATTTTTCCCTCTGAAAAACGACAATTAAAAAAACCCAAACAAACTTCAAGAGAGCAGTATTTTCATTTCTGTAATTACAAATGCTCTTTCTCTAAGTGTACCCATAAATAACCTGGTCAGTACTGCACAAAACTGGGACTCAAGCAGTGCTCTAGATCCTTACACAAAGATGCTGGTAGATAGGAAACTTAAATTCACATCTTATTGAACTGAGCCACTTCGTACTGTGAAGGAAGAAGAGTAACAATTAATATTCTGTGATAATAGCAGTGAATACCAGAAACAAAGCTTGTTCTGTTTTGTTTCTGCTTTGTTTTGGGTTTTTGCTGTTTTGTTTTGGGTTTGAGTGATGGTTTTGGTTTTTGGGGTTTTTTTTTTTGCCATGATACCCAAAAATGTATCTGCCAAGGTAAAGCAGGAGAACTGCTATCCCCAGGTGTGTGAAACATCTGTAATTTTGGATTGGTTGTCTCTTTCAGGTCAAAGCCACTGGACAGGAGCTCTTTCAGCAAGTCTGTGATTTAGTGAAGATTAAAGAGCCTCACTTCTTTGGCCTCAGCATTGTTAAAAGTAAGCAAACTCAAACACAGGGACTTGGCAAAGGTCCCCAGCCCCAGTTTGTGTATTTACAGTGTGTGCATATATACACAGTGGCTGTGCCTGCAGGGAATTGGATTGTAATAAGGTCACAAAGTATGTAGATTATGCACAGGCTTCTCAGAGCTCTTTTGATCTTTGGTATGTGGGCAGCCAAATTGGGAGAAAAGGGGGGGCTTTTGTTCTCCTCCTTTGTTCTTACCTTCCACCTCTTTGTGGGGTTTTTCTTTCTCTCCTGTAGCCAAGTTGCTGGCCAGTGTGTTTGTCACTGAATCCAAAACCCTGAATCCAAAACCCTGGGTAGCTGTTGATCAGGAGGTGAATTTTAAAAGGACTTTGGGGCTGAAAGTGCTGCTCCTCTTCTGGAGTCACATGCAAAGAATTCCCAGAGGAGGGAAACTCAATGATTTGAGGGGACTGAAGGAGTGTGTGGGGGATGCTGGGTTTTGAAATATCCTGTAGGAAAAGCAAAGCCTCTTAGTCTGTGGCTTGCAGTCTGGTCTGCTTGGTCCTGTTGGTCTCAGTATTGAGCAGGGAACAGTGCAAGATGATGCCTGAAAGGAGCAAACTGATGTGAGTGAACACATTGCTGGGCTGCTGTGTGCATTGGCATCCCCCCACAACTCTTAGGAATTAGGAATGGATCTGTTCTCCTCCTTATTTTGCCTCCTCACACTTCCAGAAGTGTGGAAAGGACTTTTTTTCCCTCCAAAATTTTTCTCTTGAGTGTGTTATTTACTCCTCCAACTCTAGAAGACTGTTCCACTGATACAAAAATAAACTTTCAGGAGTCCTGAGTGAGGTTTCTTTTGCCTTCTTGTGAGTATGTGGGACAGAACAGTTTCACTTCAGCTTACTTATCTCTTTTCTAAGAACTTTTGCTTTTTCTGAGCAGAGCACTCAAACTAAGTCTGGAGTGAGCTGCTTATCTCTGGGAGGTCTGTAGAGTCTCCAAGAGATGCCATCAAGGTATCTGTTAGCTAACAAATGGATCTCTGCATTAAACCAGCACAGGTTTGTTTATTTGCTTGGTTTTTAGGGAGGTTTGTTGATTTATTTGTGTTTGGTTTGGTTTGTTTGGGGTTTTTTGGGCTGTTTTGGGTTTTTTTATGAGGAAGAGCTGAATGCTCTTTTTTTCCACAAACAACTGTGTTTCTGTGACTTTTTTTTTCCCCCTCTGTGACATTTTGTTACACCAGTTTTTGCATATTCCACTTGGCAGGACCAAACCTTGTCTATGTGCTGCTGCTTCCTCTGGTCCCTCCCTTTACTCAGCAGAAGTTCAGTCAGCTGACTGGAGTCTTGTGTGCTGGATTTGAGAAATTCTTTATTTTTTTTTATTAAAACAGCAGCAGGTTTGTTATTGGAGATGTGTAGCAAAGGGAGACTTCTGGTTTTCTGTTCCCCAGCTTATTTCCCACCCCAGTTTTGGCCAGCATGCTGGTTCCTTTCCCTTGCCACCAGTGGGTAAGTCTTGGTTCTGTTGCAGATGTAGCACTTCACATCTCTGCTGTTTGGAATGAAGGCACTGATTGCTTTTCAGGGATTTTTGGGTTTCACAGCAAGTTATCTCAAGATTCAGCCTGCTCAGACCCTGGGGAACTTTGACATTGCCCAGGGTTGTCTTGTGGGTGTTTAATTCAGCTGCCTTGGGCAGGCAGGAGGTGGGTGTGGATCCTGCTGTGAGGGTGGGGTAGATGTCCAAAAACTGGAGAAGAAACCTCTGTTTTCAGACTCAGATATTCCCCTCCATGCTTTCACCTTGTTGTGCTCCAGCTTTAAGGTGTCTTTTTTTTTTTTTTAAAGATACAACTCCCCTGTTTTAATAAGAATATATAAGAATATAATAAGAATATATTATTATATAATAAGAATATATTGATTTCTTACTGTGTGTTCACTTTAGGCAGTGTGATGCTTCTGTACTCAGAACAAGGTATTCTAATCACCTGCATCCATTACCTTGGTGCTAATTAGTCAAACAACCCCCTGACTGTCAGCAGCAGCAAGAGAATGAAAATTAAGGGATTTCTGCAGAACTGTAACCAATCACACTGGGTGGATTATCTGGATTAGGAGCCCATTTGACCTGCAGACACTGGACAGATAGACTAATGCTCAGTTGGTCTGGTGGCAAGTATGTGTGTGAGGGGGAGAGCTTGGGCTTCTTAATGCTGAGCAGAAGTTTAACCCCTAAGTCTGGCAAAATAAAAGCACTGTGCAAGCTGCAAACCAGGCAGCTCTAGGTCTTGGGGTGGGCCTTGCAGCATTCATTGCCTGAATTTGTTGCCTTCACTTTTTACAGATGTTGAGGGCAAATTTCAGGATTTAAGATGACAGTGGCAAAAGTTAATTTTTTTATTATTTTTTTTTTTTACTCCTTTTGTTCCTGAGCTTTTTATTCTTTAGTAGAAAACCTCCTTCAGCCAACTGTATGGAGAGGAGGAGGGGAAGCTTGCATCTGTAAGAAGAATTTGATCCCTTTGAAAATGAGGCTGAGGAGTGTCTGTCCATGGGAAGTCACACTGACACAGAGCCTGGGCCATGTTGCTCTGCTGGTCACAGATGATCAAGCAGGCTGGACCTTTTGTGCTACTGCTGAAGTGCATTTTTAACTTGTAGTTTGCTCAGTGGAAGCCCCAGCAGCCCTGCAAGGTTCAAACTGGCTCCCTAAGCTCCAGCACCTGGGTCTGAAGATTGCAGCTCCTGCTGCAGGGGCAATCTTAGGGAGTTCCCTCTCCTTAGCAAAGTGAATGCAGAGACAATTCAGTTCTCTAAAGCAAAACAGATTGTCAGCAGACAAAGAACAGCCAGGCCTCCTTTGTTGGTGTAATCCACATCCCATCAGATCCTTGGCTTCTTGTTGGACCCAAGCAGATGGAAGCCCATTGAGAAGGAGCAAATCTGCCTCTCTGGGTCCTCTTATCAGGTTTTCAGGCTGGTTCTCTAACAAAACCAAAATCCCTTTGCTTCTGCTGCCCTGCCTCAAGGATCATCCTTCAGTTATTACAGCTCTGGCTGTTCCCCTTGCCAAACCAATGCCTCCCAGCACAAGCTTAGCAAGGAGCTTGGTGTTTAACTCTGCCAAGACCACTCTGTCTCCAGTTAACTCTTCTGCATCCTCAGTATTGAAGTTCATGTAATATGCTACCATCTTTATATTAAGTAGGTGTCTGTTGTGACAAAGGGTCTCTTAAGAAGACAGATGACAACAAAATACCCTCTGATGATTTCTTCTCCCCAGACCTTCCCTACTGTTCTTGCTTCTGCCTTTCCTCCCTTAAATCTGCTTGAATAGTTGCAGCCAGCTTATGGATGCCTCCTGCATGCCAAGATACAGCTCTGTTTTAATGGCTTTGATACCCCAAATGACTTAAAGGCAATGTAAGAAAAACACATGCAGATATGGGCCACCTAGAGGGAATTGCAGGGGTTCTTCAAGAAGTATTTAATACTACTTGGAAGTACTTGCATGGTCTTCCTAGGAAGGCATTTTTTTCCCATACCTGCTGCCAGTTGTTTCAGCATCAGTGTCACATCCAGCCAAGTGCTCTCCTGCCTGAGGACTGCAAGAGGTTTGGTTGCTCCTGTGTGAGCCATGCTGGAAATGATTCTGCAGCTCTTGTGCAGAAGAATTAATCCCCTGTGGCTGCCAAAGGACCAGAGATCTTTGTCTTGTTGCTCACTTTAAGATGCCAGCATAAAATTCCTGCAGTACCCATCCATCATCAGGAAGAAGTGAGCCTCCATCTCTGCTTTCAGACCTCAGCAGTCCCTAACAGCCACACGACCTTGGGCTTCCTGAGTTTTCCTCTTTTCATTCTTCCCTCCATATATCTTCTGTCCATCCGAAGTAAAGCAACCTCAGCCTGAAGGTTTTCACTCCCAGCCTCTGCTGTGGTTATTCCCTTCTCCACTTGGGCTGGGTCTACTTCCCTGCTAAAGCTAAAAACTTGTCCTGGATAAAGTGCTTTTAGACCTCTTATTAAATTAATCAGCCAGGTCCTGAAGTGGACAAGGCTTGGTTTGCAAGGTAACCCCAGGAGAGCTGAGAAGGTGTGGGGAGGTGGTGGGAGCAGATGCCATGGAGTTAGGGATGTTCCCAGGCCAGCAGCACTTGGATGCAAAAGGAGTTTGTAGCCTGCTCTTCTTTAATAGACAAAAAAAATCCATGTTGGTCTTCAGCTAAGCAGGTTATGTGAAGTCTAAAAGATGTGCTATGAGGGATTTTTGAACACTGGTTGGGTTTTTTTGGTTGGTTTGTTGGGTTTTTTTTAAGCTTTTACTCTCCCTTAACCCCAGCATCCCTCCCAGTCTCTCTCCTGTTGCTTCTCAAGGGAAACAGTGGTGTTGCCACAAGGCTTCTCACAGCATCTGGGAGAACTTAAAAGCTGTAGCTAGGACTAATTTTCACCCCCACCTCTATAGAGCAAAAAAAAAAAGTATTTTTGGTGGAAGTTTGGCTTAGCACTTCATAGTTTATTTGAATCCTGATCTTCAGTCTAAATAATTATAATATCAGAACATATTTGACTCAACCAAAGGAGCTCATGGGATGTTCCTGGTCCTGAGCTCTGCCTCCTGGTAGGACAGGACTTAGCTCTGGAATTTCTCAGTGCTCCCCAAGGGACACAGGAGAAGAAGAGGTTACTGACAATCACCACCACTGACCTTTGCAGGACATTTACCTTTCCTAAGAAAGGAAATGGGGAGGCATTAGTTAATGCAAATTAATGGCTGTTAGAGTAGCAGTGACTCAGAACTGATTTGGCCCTGTATCACAGCTATAATTTTCTATTCCCTTTTTCCCTGCAGTGTAAATAATGCCTATTGTAAATCTGCATCACTCACCTGAACCCTGTCACTTCTTTCTGACTGGAGACCTGGTCCATTATTTTTTTGCAACAATTCCTGTCCTGTATTTCCTTAAATATGTAAAAGTGCTGAGCTGATTTTGTGGAGTGTTTGCAAACCTGGTGACTGCTTCATTTGAAGTGAGATTTGTACAGCATAAACTTTCCATTTCATTTCAGGGCTCTTAAAAGCTGAAACTGGGAGAAATATGTGAATTTCATGCCTTCAAGCCAGGCATCTGTGCTGTGTTTCTGGGGGTCCCAGGGCAGTGCATTGGTGTGGAATCTGTACACACATACAGGAGGGAACAAAATCATAGAATCATGGAATGGTTGAGGTTGGAAGGGAGCTCAGAGATCATCTCCAGCCTCATGTCCATGGGCAGGGACACCTCTCATCCAGCCCAGGCTGCTCCAAGCTTCATCCAACCTGGCCCTGAACACCTCCAGGGAGGGGACAGCCACAGCTTCTCTGGGCAATCTGTTCCAGAGTCTCAGCACCCTCCTGCTGAAGAACTTCTTCCTAACATCCCATCTAAACCTCTTCTCCTTCAGTTTCAATCCGTTTCCCCTTGTCCTGCCACTGGACACCCTTATGAAAAGTCCCTCTGCAGCCTTCCTGGAGGTTCCCTTCAGGAATTGGAAGGCAGCTCTAAGGTCCCCCTGGAGTCTTCTCTTCTCCAGGCTGAACTATCCCAGCTCCTCAGCCTCTCCTTGTAGCAGAGCTGCTCCAGCCCCTGGATCATCTTTGTGTCCCTACTCTGGACTCATTCCAACAGATCTGTGTCCTTCTAATGATGGGGACACCAGAACTGGAGCAATATTTGAGGTGGGTGTTTCACAAGCGCAGAGTAGAGGGGAAGAATCTGGATCTGCTGGCCATGCTGCTCTTGATGCATCCTGAGATAAGGAGCTGCTAGGATTTATTTCTAAGCTCTCTGCCAGTGCTGAGGTGAAATTCATCAATGTGGTGGCAGTGGCTGGAGGTGGATGGGTGCATATTTGCATGCAGAGATGTTTATAAGCCAGTTTCTGTCCTTCAGCTAAGGGAAGCAATGACAGTTTGTACCTGCTGGATGTCCAGCCCTGTTTGGATCCACAGACTGGGCACATTCTTACCTGGAAAGGTGTTTCTGTGCTGTCCTTCCCAGCACTGCTCTCAGGTGCTGCAGTTTGGTGCCCTCAGATGTGTTGAAGATGCTTTGTGTTTTCAAACCAGAAACACTCCTAGCATCTGGCAGAATCTTTCTTAAGCTTCAGCACTAATCCAGTTTAAGAGGGGGGAAAAAAAAACAACAAAAAAACCACCCTACAGCCCATGTAGGGCTGGGGAGGGGAAATACTTCTTTGTTTTTGTAGATGGAGGCTTAGACTGCAGGTTGACATTCCAGCAATATTAACTTCATTAAGGCAGGAATGCAGAACTAAATTCCTGCATGGGAGGGAGGACCAGGAGGATGCTGGGCTGGGGAGCAGAGGGATCCCAGGCAGGGCTGATACCTCAGGGTCTACTCCTTCAGCCTGTTTTACTCTGGAGGTTTATGTGCACCTCTCAGTAGTCCTGCTAATAACCTGGAGTCCTCAGATTTGGCATCTGGGCCCTCCCAGAGTCAGCTCTAACCTGATTAACACCCCAGAGACAAACAGGGGCTGTGGGTAACAGATGGGTTTATGCTTCTGGAACTGCTCTGTCATCCTTTTCCCCTTTCTGTCCCAGTATCCCTGTGCAGTGGGATGGCTGAGGGATAATTCCTGGGTTTCCCCAGGTGCTTCTGGGCACAGCATCATTCCTGAGGGAGAAGGGGGAGCTGAGCTTGTTGCTGGTTCCCTGGTACTCTCAGTACCCTCAGCACCCTCAGGTGATGGCAGCAGCCCTGCAGGCTTTACCCAATGCTCCTCTGCTGCCCAGAGCAGCCCCAGTCCTGCCAGGGAAGCTCCCAGTTAGCAAGTGACTTCCCCTGGGACTGCTGAAGCCATGGATGAACTCCTGGTCTTGTCCCACTCCTGGAGATGGCTCTGCAATTGCTTCCTAAGGCAGCTTTTAATTAACTTTTTAAGAAAAGCTTTACAGAGAGGCACTTAGCAGCTTGGCAGCTGATAAAGGACAGAGGCAAGTCCAGGAGGTGGATCAAGCCCATCTCTCTGCCTGACTGGGGCTTCTCTCAGCCTTTTTGAGGCAGCACCATCTGATCTGAATGGACTTAGAGAAGCAAGGGCTGGGGCCAGCACAGCCCCCCTGCTGCTCTGTCTTACAGACACAAGTGAAGAGACAGGTCCAGGATGCTAAAACCTCTCCCTTTCCTTGTCAAAAACAGCAGAACAACTTCTGTATCACCTTGTGTGCTGCCACACTTAAACTCCCTCCATTAAATCTCCAGGATTTCTGTCCAGCAGTTGGGTACTGTGCTGTGTGTGCATGTGACATGTCAAGCAAGCTAACAGAGCTGTCATTATATTAAAATTACAGCTGCAATCCCTGCAGTGCAGGAAAAACCATGGAGATGGAAACAGGACTCTTGGGGGATTGTCCTCTTTATTTGTGTCCAGTGGTCCTGGGATTTGACACCACTTCTGGCTACTACCAAGTGTGGTTTCTTTCAGCTGAAAGAGGTGCTTGACAGGGGGTTGTGTTGCTTGCTTGTTTTTAAAAGCTTGCAAAGGAAATATTTGCTGTGTCTGCTCCTGCAGGGAAGGGGAATGCTTTGGGAGGATGGCCATGAGGTATTTGAGGCCCCTTGAATACCTGCTGTAATGTTGGCCTCTGCCAGTCCTTCATCTGCTCTACAGAAACAAGTGCAGATGCTGCTTTGGATGTAAATTTCCATCAGACAATTTTAATCCCTGTTTTCCCTTTCCTTTTTTTTTTTTTTTTTTTTTTGTTTAAAATCAGAAAGCAAAAGCCAAAGCCTGGAAATCCAGGCTGGTCTTCAGGGGCAGGAGGTTATTTTGCAAGGTGGTCTTTCTTGAGGTTTTTGTTTTGGGGTTTTTTTTTGTGTGTTTTGTTTTTTGTTTTGTTTTGGTTTTGTTTGGTTTTGGTTTTTTGTTTCTTTTCTTTTTGCCCTATTCCCTATTTTTTTTCCCTATTCCTGTCTTCAACTTGTCACTTATCACTCAAAACACTTCCCTGGGCAAGACCAAAGAGTAGAGGGACTGATCAAGTGAATGTGGCATTGCTGCTGAAGCCTGAAAACACCCATGAAATCTTTTTTTTTTCAATTTTTTTTTTCTGAGACTTGAGAAGACTCAGAGGAAAAAAAAAATCTTCCACTGGCTGAGTTGTTTGGATTTGATAATTGGAAAGCAGTGTTAGAAAACACTTTGAAAGGTGCACAAAGCTCTTTCAAGATGATGTGCTGTTCACCCTCACCTGGGTGGAGAGCAAGTCCTGGTCCTTTGAGGCAGCTCAGGTTTTCCCCTCCTTTCATTCACTTTTTTACTCTATGAAAAAAACCTGGGTGTGAGCAGGAGACACCAGACCTTCTGAAGAGGGCATTTGGGTTTGGTCCTCCTCCTCCTCAGCATTTCAGAGGATCCTATTAATATGTAGAGGATGAAACCTGTCAGGTGCCTGACTCTGTCCACTTGCTTATTCCACCTTGGACCATGGTGCTACCTGATGGCAGAGTGGAAGTTTGGGCAGGGCTTGCTTGTTTAATAATAATAAAACCCTGCATCTGCTCAACTGACTGTACAATTAGCTTGGTAAGATGATGTTTCCCTTCTCTAAGTGGCTTCTTGCTTATAAAGCAAGAATTCTGCATTTCTGGCTGAGGTGTTTGGGAAACTTTAGCTCAGCATCTCTTGAATCAAGGTGTAGCTGAGCTTCCATCCATGGTGTCTGGGATAACACATGTACCTCAGAGACTCAGTGCCCTCTCCTTTCTATTCCTTGGTCAGCTTTGTTTTAAAGTGCTTGGAGACAACTTGTATAGTCATCTAAGTATATAACAAAAAAGGTTTTATGATTCTCTAAGCCTTAATAATTAACATCCAATGCTTTTTCCTCTTGTCTTTCAGATAATGAATATGTTTTCATAGACCTGGAGCAGAAGCTTAGCAAATACTTTTCAAAGGAGTGGAAGAAAGACACCAAAGTAAGAGAGATGGTTAATTTTGGAGGCTGCTGCTTTGCTATTGGACTACCCAGTAAAATGAAAGATTCTTAATCAAAGGTCCATGAAGCATTTCTTGGAGATGATTTGCAGAATGCTGTGCAGTAGCAAGATGTAGTAACTTGTGCTAAAGCAGCTTTACCTGAGCAATAGTAACCACATGGTTTCTGCTTAGCTGGAGGGTGCTCTTCCTTTTGAACTTAGTGGAGCCTGTGAGGAGTCTGATGGTCACTTTAGGCTGTTAGGTTAAGGAGAACATTTTGTGGCTTAAACCTGCAGACCACTGGAGCTGTGACTCTTCCAGAGCTCGTGCAAAAGGGCAGGGGAGCAAGAGGCAGGATATGCTGTTCAGGAGGAGCCCTGAGTTCTGTGAGGACAGACACCCCTGCCAAAGGAGAGGCAAGCTCCATGCAATAAAGATGAGCCTATGGAATTGTTTAGTGCTGGCCATTCAGACATGATAATGCCTGCTTGTGTGTGTCATTATTAGAGGAGCCACAGTCTGAAACAAAGTGTAGCATGCAATTACATTCAGAGATCTTAATTAGCTCGTGATGACTTTTCCCACCTCCCTTCAGGGTTTTCTTTTGCCGAGTAGGCACGCTTGCTCTTTCTGCTGCTTAGAGAAGTTTGCAGCTGACTGGTGAGGTTCAGGGCTTCTTCTTATCCCCTGCTGCTTCTCCCAAGTGAGGGTCACTTCAAAGACACCTGCCAGTTGTGTGTCCAGCCAGTGAGGGTGTCCCAAGGCAGGTGATCCTGGTCACCTTGGGATGTGCTTTGTGGTTGTTCTGAGGCTGAATTCTTGCAGCACTTTTAAGTGTCTTTAAGTGTCACTTCTGATGTAAGATGAATCATACAAGTTGCCCTTGGCAGTACTGAAGTCAGAGAGGAGTGACCTATAGCAAGTGACCCTGCTCTGGCAGGGATTTGGACCTGATTGTTTCTCAAGGTCCCTTCCAGCCCCCAACTTTCTCTGGTTCTGTGATGGGACTGAGGTAGCGGACAGGGATTTAACTCCTCTGGAGAGGTTTTGGGTTGTAGAGCCCCACCCAGCTGATAAAATAAGGTGACTGTGAAATAAAATGTGTATATTTGCCTGATGCTCAGGAAGTTGCTGTCTGCATCAGATGTGCACAGCATGCCAGGGACATCCCAGTGAGCTGGGTCTGACCAGGAAAGCTTTGGAGCAAAGTAATCTGTATGAACAGTAAAGATATGGGAGGCAAAGTATGAAAGATGAGAGAGTGAGCTAGTAAGATAAGATGTTCCTTCCCCACACTTTTTTATTTTTCTTTCTTTTTTTCCTCCTGTTTAAACAAGCCTGGAAGTCTGGAAGTAGGGCTGTAGCTAACAACAGCTCCCTTGCTGGCTTTCTTCTAGCAGAGATCTTCAGCATGCAGCAGACAGCAGTGTCTCCAGTGGGTCTGTGGCTGCAGGAAGGTGTGAATAACTAACCAGGAGCCTTGCCAAACAAAAGGAGAGGGGTTGATATCAGGCTGCTGTGCCTCAGCCCGGGGCAGTAGATGCTGAAGGCAGCAGAGACAGAGAGCAGCTCACTCCTGGGAGTGCCCTGGTGAGGTTGCAGCCCTGCCAAGCTCTGCCTTCAGCGCCCCTGTGTCTGCAGTGCTGCCAGGTGCTGAGCTGGGTAACTCTGGGCCAGGCTGGGCATCCCCAGGGTGTACTGGGATTCTCTTATCCTTTCTCATCCCCCTCCTCTAAAGCCTTCTGCCATCCCTAGGATATTTTGCCATTCAAGCTGTCTGAATGTTTCATGATGCCTCGTTGTTGTCAGCCTCAGAGACAGTCAGATCCCCACCAGAACTTGCCAAGAGCTAAGTGGAGAAATAGAAAGGAAAAAATGAGCCTGGGAGCAGAGGATGTTACCAGATGGGGTAGCAGGAATTTGGGATGCTCAGTGTGATTTAACATGTCTTCTGTCTCTGCTCTAGGGAACAGAGAAATTCAGCCCTCCCTTTGTTGCATTCTTTAGAGTGCAATACTATGTAGAAAATGGAAGAGTAATAAGGTAAGTTCCCCTCTGTGGTACTTACTGGGTTTTGACTTATTTACTGTGTTCTTAAAAACCAAGACAAGTAATGTTTCTTTGTTAAGCTCATCCCTGTGAGCTCTAGCAGAAATAAGCTTAAAATGCCCTTTCTTTTAAATTTTATTTTAAGTACCTTCAGAGACTTCCTCACCCATCCGTGAATGTTTTCCTCCTGAATCATACCCCTTATCCTAGGAAAACTCTTTTTCCATCTGCCTTGAGTAAGCAGTATCAAAATATATTTAGCATTCTTCTGCTTGTGGCTTTTTGTTGTCTGAAAACCATCAGGTGGATATACCCTGACCAGAGCCTGTGCTAATAATTTAGGATCTGGTTGGCTTTTTTGTATCTGAGCTCTGTGCAAGTCTACTCCCAGAAACTGAGTTTTGTAAAGGGACAAAAGGAATTACTTCATAAGTTAGAGAATTTTGCATTTCTAGTCTATTCATATGGAATATGGGCTGCACTCAAAACACCACCACCCTCACCCACAGCACAGAACAAAGGATGAGGTAGTTAAAAATGAACAACTGACAGAGTTGATTTGCATCAGCACTTCTGGCGTGGCTGTGACCCCAGGGCAAGCCAAGAGCTGGGATCATTTGGGTGGATTAAAATCTTTACCAAATTTTCTGGCATTTGTTCTCGTCTTCAACAAAGCTTGGTGGTTTTCTTGTTTTTCTCTCACCACAGTCTTTCATTTTGGATACAGAGGATTCTTTCTTCTGGAGTCTGTTTGGCTGTTGAGTGTTTTTTATTTGGTTTTGGGTTTAGGTACAAAAAGAAGTTGCATTTAATTCTACCACCCCAGTGTGCATCTCCTGTAGCATCACAAGAGGCTTTCTCTTGCACTGCTCCGTAAATTGGAGGTTTGTGGGGCCATGCAGAGGTGGTTACTTGACACCTGCAAACTACACACATGTTTTTATGAGCAGTCCAGCACCTCATCTGTAGGTACACAGCAGCAGCTTGCTCCCCATGAGCTCTTACAGCAGGAGTGTTATCAATGCTGTGTGATAGTTCTGCCTTATCAGACCATCCCTTTCAAGCAGCTTGAGGAAGAAGACAAAAACAAGCCCAAGGCTCCAGTGTCTTTTGATCTACCTTACAGGGAATTAGCTGTTGAAAAGTCCCTGGAGCCTAAGGCAAGGTGAAATGAAAAAGCAGTGCCAGGTTTAGAGGGGAAAGGAGGGCAGGTGTGCAAGAAACAAGACTGGGATTCCAGGGGGTTGTCTCTCCTGACTGCTACAGACTTTACAGAGAAACAGAAGGGCTTGATCTAGTCAGTCTCCAAAACAGGTGTGACATGATTTTTCTTTCATCTGCCTTCTGCCCTCACTTAGATATCATGCTTCTCAAGATAGAAGCTGCCACTTCCCATGTTTGTACAACACTTAGTGGGAGAAGACCTTGATCTTGGCTTGATGCTCCCTGCACCCACATTAACTGCATCAGGGTGGCATTGGCACACATCAGGGCTGTCAGAGTTTAATCCCTCCTCTCAGAAGGTATTTGAGGGGCCTTGTCTGAACCTGAGCTTCCTTTTCTCCAAGCCAATTTGCCTTTGTGCCTTGCAGTGACAAGGTGGCACGACAGCTCTACTACTGCCACCTCAAAGAGCAAGTTCTGATGTCCAGGTGCAACCACAAAGAAGAAATCTACTTCTTACTGGCAGCCTACAGCTTGCAGGCAGATTTGGGCAACTACAGGGAGAAGGTCCATGCTGGCAAATATTTTGAACCTCAGGCTTATTTCCCACAATGGGTAAGTTTTTTGGGGGAATCTATCAGCAGACTGTGTGCACAGCAGGAGATGGGTCGAGGTGGTACCTAACTGCAGCCACACAGTGTCCCCAACTCCCACGGCAGGGATGAGACAGAGTGGGAGAGCATGAAAATGAGTTTCCCTCAGGTGATATCTCTTCTGTTCCCACTGGATGTAGGTGCCTGTTCCTCCTGGGCTCACTCCTCAGTGAGGTTGGGTGGTGTGTCCCCTTCCTTGGTGGAAGGAATAACCCTTGGTGTCAAGGGAGTAACTCTGACACTGTTTCATGCTTTTATATAGCTTAAAGGGTTGTGTGTTTGCAGTGGTACATCAGCAAGATCTGCATCAACCCAAAGTCTCCAGAAAACCTCAGGGCTGTGAAGCCAAGTCCATTGCCCTTTGTTCTTATCTCTGTAATTCTTACCCCTGGGAGGGATAGACCCAAAGCTAAGCAGTAGGGCTGCTGTGCCTCTGGTGCTTGCTTTGTCCATTAAACTCTGGCTCAGCTGCAGAAAGAGAAAAGGGAAGGGCCTGGAAATGGGTTTGTGTGTTTGTTTGTGAGTATATGCATGTGGGCTTGTGCCCTTCAAGACTTGGAAACAGCTTAGAAAGCCAAGAGCTGGTTTGGTTGTTGAATGAAGGCAGATTAGCTAAGACTTGACAGAGCTGGTTAGCTGCAGAGAGTTCTCCTCTTAAGGAAAAATGTCAAGAAAACTGTTGATAAACACTTAAGTGTCCAAAAATGTAAAAGGGGAAGCTACCTTTGCTACAGACACACCACTGTAATGTTTGATGATGTCTGCTGGAGCAGGATGTTCCCTGGGACCTAGGCAGACCTTCCTCTGTACTCTGATTTAGTTCTGGAGCCCCTTTCTCCACTGTGCCAGTGGATTTTAGCCAAGCTTGGGCCTTGGGATAGCTGCTGAAAAGCTCAGAAGCCTCTGGGAGTTGGCTGCTTTTCCTCAGGTGAGTTGCCTCTCTCCTGAAAGGTCCCTGCTAGTGAGGAGAAGGTTCAGAGCAGTGACAGGGAGGAGGCAAGGCTTGGTGGAGTCTCTTTTATGGATGACTTCCAGCCTGGCTGTGCAGAAATGTGCCTTTCTCCCAGACAAGAGGCTTCATCCCGTGCCATTCCTCACAACGGGCGCCTGGTGGGAGGGAGCAAACAAAAGGCTTGGGAAAAAAAAAGTAGGTCTGCTGCCTGCCATTTCTGGGACAGCTAAATGGCTTATCAGAGGCTATTGCTCATCTGGCAAACATTGCAAGAGCCAAGGCAAACCCTGGCTCACCTGCATTAAGCCCCAACCCCAAGTAAGTATGTGGGTGATTTATTACCTCACCCCAAAGAGCAAAACCTGGCAGGTGTGGGGACGCTTCTCTCCCTGCCCTTGGGCTTCTGGGGGAGATACTGAGCCATCTCCTCCTCCAATGCCATCTTTTCCTCCAACACGTGCTTGAGATCTTTTGGCCAAGGGCTGCCCCAGGCCTCTGCTAGTGAGGAGAGGTGGTGCTGCCCCCGGGGTGATCAACCAGCTTTGAACTGTGGAGCTGGGGTGCCTCTTTCTGCTGATGCTGCACAGCTGGTGGCATCAGTGTTGTCCTCTAGCAAGCCCAGCCTTGCTCGTGGGAGGGCAACTTAATCTGGCAAAGCAGGTAGAGAAAAGGTGTTACTGAACAGGGAAAAGGAGGGGCTTAATTTAAAATGGAATTGGGAGCTGGGTGGTGATAGGGTCTTTGTTTTGAGCCAGGGCAGGTTGCTCCTGGCAGGGTGTTCTCGGGTATCTGGTGGGACCTACTTTTAAATACCCTTTTAAATGCACTTTTAAAAGTGGTGGGGAGTTTTGTGAATTCAGCTGGCAAGCCTCCTGTCTGTCACTGCCACTCACAGCCTGGAAGGGGCCAGTCTGGCACTGGAGGGGACTGGGCTGCTCTCTGGCCTCATACAGAGAGAGCACATGAGCAGGCACGGGGACTGAGCACTTTTAGGGCAGGAGCAGAAGACCTGGTGCAGGTTTTTCTACTTCTTAGCAAAGCAACATGCCTGCCAGATTAAAGAAGATGCCTTGAGTTAGTGTTATCCACCCCTTTGAGGAGAGAAATGCTAAACAAGCCTAATGTGTAGTTTCTGGTCTTAAAAGCCCCACATAGCATTTGTGTAGGATTTGGAGATGCTGCTGTTTATTGTGTTGCCACGCAGAGCAGTGTTTGGTATCTGACCATGAGCATCTATGGATGCCAGGAGTTAGGGAAAGTAATTCCAGTGCTTCAAAATGAAAAGAGCTGTCACAAACTGTGCAGTCTTGATCTATTTTGGTTTTCCCATCCATAATCTATTCTGGAGACAGCAGTGTCACCTGGGCTGCTTTAAATGCTTATCCTCCAGGGAGGTGGAGGTGAGCATGGACTAACACCCTGAGGGACCACGTGAACCTCCTCCATCCTTAGTTTCTGCTTTGCTGGGGGAGTTGCTGACCTGTTTTTTTTTCCTTGTGGTTCAGATAATTGCAAAGAGGGGGAGTGACTACATCTTGAAACATGCACCAGAGATGCACCGGGAGCAGCAGGGGCTGAGCTCTAAGGATGCTGTGCTGAAGTTCATTAAGGAGTCCTGCCTGCTGGAAGATGTGCCCGTCCACTTCTACAGGCTGCAGAAGGTTAAACAAAGAGCTGCTTCTTTTGAATCTCATCATTAGCTGCACTTTTCACTTTCTGTTTATTTGAGGGACTGTTTCCTTTGATTCAGTGAGGCCAAACAAGCCTAAAAGGTTCAGCTAAAGAGGTCTGTCTGTCCCCACAAACAAATCTATTGCAGATACACAGGTAGAGTTGGAAGCAAGTTTTGTTCCTTAGCCACAGGAATGGCAAAAGTTAATTTTTATCCTTGCCTGTCAATAGACTTTCACCAGGGAAATCACTGAGAAGCCTTTTTGTTTTGCTGCAGTCCCTTGAAATGGTGACAAGAGGTCTGCCAGCTTCCACACAAGTGTCATGCAATAACTGAGGGTGACACTGAGTCATCCTGAATTTCTTGCCCTGCTTCACTTCCAGCCCTGCCAGTGCTTGGTGTTTTTTCAGCTATGTGCTTGTCCCTGAGCCTTAGACTCCTTACCCAAGCCTGCTTAACCAGAATGCTCTTCATTTTCACATGCTAAGAGCAGTTAGGTCTAGAAATAGGACCAAAGAGAAGCTTTCTGTTGCACTTGGAGACTTGTTGCACTGTTCTGCACTCTGAAAGAAAATACAGCACTGAGCCCTCTGCCTCTTCTCCAGGACAACACTGATTCACAAAACTCTGCCCTTAGGAGGCAGAAAGCATTTCTTAGTGACTGTGAACTGGAGACAGGGATGGTACCAGGGGCAAAGGGTGAAGACCTGTGGTGGCCTAAGGTTTGGATCTTGGCCAGCCAAATGAGGAGAGAAAGTCTTGATGTGGAGTTTGAACTCTGTGAGCCCACAGATTTTTACCCCAGAATTTTCTTCCCCCAAGACAAGCAAGTGTTCCCCTTCCCTAGCTGCCACCCCAGGAGAGACTGAAATAATGAGTTTGGGAAACTTTTTGGTCTTTAAGCCAAAGAATCTCATTAGAGACTGAGTATGTCCAACCAATACAGAGTACTCCCACCCAGCCACCAACATTTAAACCATCTGCTCACAACACTGAGACTGAAGGGTTATAAGAAAAGTCCCTGTCACTCTGGGCATGGATTAGGGCATTTCTGGCCAAGGGACACCTAAAGCCCATCAAGTCCCTGCATGGGAAGAGCAGTGCCATGGGAGGGAGAAGGGGACAGAAGTGTCTCTTCTGTTTCTGCCTTCTGGAGAGCAAGAGGGGTGCATGTTCATGGGGAGAGCAGAGCCAGAGCAGTGGGGGAGGTTACAAGGTACCCCTGAGAGCTGGAATTATCCATGCCCTCAAACCATGAAAGCTGCAGGATTCCCTCTCCAGGGTGTTTGCTGCTGAAATGATTGAGAGGCCCAGCATGAGAGGATTTTAGGTATAGAGATTCCAGGGGTCAAGGAGGCAAGGTGCACTTTACAAAGACAATAAAATAAACTGCTGGCATCTGTCTGGTGAGCAGTCCTGCTACCTCTCCTG
This sequence comes from Calypte anna, assembly GCF_003957555.1. Lineage (NCBI taxonomy): Eukaryota > Metazoa > Chordata > Aves > Apodiformes > Trochilidae > Calypte > Calypte anna. The sequence goes on along the minus strand of NC_044246.1, from coordinate 2,099,473 downwards.
CAGTAGGTGCCAGAACAAGAGTGTGGTCTTTGGAGATTAACCTTTGACTCCAGGCTCTTCTGTTCTTTCAGGATAAGAAGGAGGATCGCCCCACAGTTATCCTGGGCCTGACCCTGAGAGGAATGCACATTTATCAGGTAAGAGGCTGCTGTGAAAGCCTCCTGGTGTAGCATTAACTCTGCCCAGCTCCCCTGCCCTCCCCCAGCACCACAGCTCCTCTGCCTCCCCTGCCAGCACCACATAGCTCAAATTCTTGGTTGTTTGGGAATTCTTTGCACATGGCTGGCTCCACCCTGGACCTGCCAGCCCCTGTGTCACTCCACCTTTGATGTGTTGCAGGAGGTGAATCACGTTCGACAGCTCCTCTACGACTTCCCCTGGTCCCACATTGGGAAGTTGGCATTTTTGGTGAGTGTCACACACCGGAGCCCACCTGGCTGCAACCTGTCAGCCTGGGGAAGTCCTGCCACACTCTCCCTGGTAGCTGTGTGGCTTGAAAACATTCTCTTCCTCATTTCACTGGCATTTCTCCTTCTTTATGCAGGGGAAAAAATTTGAGATCCAACCAGATGGTTTGCCTTCTGCCCGGAAACTGGTTTACTACACGGGTTGTCCCTTCAGGTCACGGCACTTGCTGCAGCTCCTCAGCAACAGCCACAGGCTCTTTCTGAATATCCAGCCCGTGTTGAAGCAAATCCAAAAACTGGAGGAGGCTGAAGGTACGTGGTGGAAAGGCAGGTGACTTTGGGAAGTGGAGAAGTACAGTACAAAAGGCTCTGCTGTTGCTGCAGTGTCCGCTTTTTATTTAATTAATGGTGCTGCTGCCTTATCAGGAAGCCAGTGAGAGAAACAGAGCTGATAGATATGTTTCAGGTCCATAACTGAGAAGTTTTTGTGTCCTGCATTGCTAGACTGTGATCAGAAGGTCTGTGTGTGAGAGCAGTAATATTTCCCCTTAAGTAAGAGGAGATCCTCATTCTCTGTGCTCCCAGTTTCATAGAATCCCAGACTGGTTTGGGGTGGAAGGGACCTTAAAGCTCTTCCAGTTCCAAACCCCCTGCATGGACAGGGGCACCTCCCACCAACCCAGGTTGCTCCAAGCCCCATCCAGCCTGGCCTTCAACATTTCCAGGGATGGGGCAGCCACAACCTCCCCGGGCAAAATTTGTGCACATTTGACTCTTGTTTCTGAGTGGAAGTAATTTTAACTAAAAAGCTGATCCCCATAGGGATAAGATCTTCTTGTGCAGCATCTCTCTCTTTAGGTAACAGTTACAAGCCAGGGGAGAAATAATAAATTCTTAATAAATGCCAGCCATGGGGATCCTGTTCTTGGGTGTCTCCACACGTTGGTTGCTCTTTCAAGAAGCAATCCATGCCCTCTGTTTTTAACAGCTGGGCATTCAGGTTAGCTAAGTAATTCCCTTTGGGTTGTTTTTTGTGGTTTTCTTTGACCTTCTCTTCATTCTGGAACCTCCTGTTTTCTGTATCACAACTGCCTCTACATGCCTGTTGCAATTCAGGAGGTCATAGAATCATAGAATGTCAGGTGGGAAGCGACCTCAAGGATCATCTGGTCCAATGTCACCTTGGAAGTGACCTCAAGGACCATGTGTCCCAATGTCAGGTGGAAAGGGACCTCAAGGCCCATCTGGCCCAACCCTTCTCATGTTATTGTTGATCCGAGATGTTCCAGCACCCCGTGGAGCTGAGACTTCAAACTTCCCAAAGTGGGGGAACCCACCCCTTCCCCTGGGAGACCATTCCAAGGTCTGACTGTCCTCATGGGGAAAAAATCTTTGTGTTCAATGGGAATCTCCCATCTCTTGTCTGTGGCACTCCCTGTCCATAGGGAGTCTCCATCTACTTTGTAGCCCCCCTTAAGTCCTGGCACATGGTCATAAGGTCTCCCCTAAACCTAAAAAATGAAAAAAAGAAAAAAAAACATTCCAAGGTCTGTTGTGTCATCCTTCCTTCACCCCTCCTCACGGGTGTCTCTTCCCCTGCCTTCCACAGAGAAGAAGCGCTACCGGGAGTCCTACATCAGTGACACCTTGGACATGGACCTGGACCCCTGTGATAAGAACTCCCGTGGCAGTGGGAGCAGTGGGGGCAGTCGGGGGGACAACCGCCTGTCACGACAGTCCACGGGGAGCCACGGGAGCTCCCACACCTCAGGCATTGAGGCTGACTCCAGGCACCGGGTGTCGGTGGAAATGTCGGTGGATGAGCCCTTCAGCATCGAGCGAGTGCACAGGAAGGAGAAGTCCTGCAGCTCAACCATCAGCTATGGCAGCTCTGGCATTGACAGTGGCAGCAAAGGGAGAGCTGAAGATGACTCTCAGGATGATGGTAAAGAGTTTGGGGAGGACGAGCAGCTTCTAAGCTCACCCTGAAGTCCCTTCTCCTCCTGTGGAGGGGGTGAAGCTGCTCGGAGCAGCAGTGTAGAGCTGACCCTTTCCTGCCACTTTTCTTCCTAGAGCTGGAGCTGGCAGTGGATGAGCCTGAGGAGGTGCCTGCAGAGGGAGACCAGATAGAGGAGGCCACTGTGGGAGAATCTGTTGAATCTCTTCCCCTAGATGCTGCCAGCTGCCAAGGTGAGATGGCTTCCTGCTGCTACTCAGTGCTTTTCTGGAGGCTGTAGCAACAGGCATCATCAGAGGGATCTAAGCAAGCTGTATCTCCTTCCAAACAACTGCCAGTGCTGCTTACTGCCCTCCTACAACAAGATTTAAAGTCATCTCATCTAGAGGTTAAAGGCCAGTACCCTGTGCTGTTCTCCTCTGTGCTCCTCAGAGTCTCCCTGCTTGAATTTTGCCAAGTTTATACTCAGTTAATGACAAAAAGATAGCTCAGGTAACCCCTTAGGAGCAAAGGAGTTTGCTTGAAAATGTGTTGTACCACAAAACAGCCAAGGGGTTCAACCACAGATGAATGGATAAGTCATAGGAATGAACAGGTCAAGTTTTGTGGTTTGTGATACAAGGCAATGGGGCCATGCAGGAGCTCTCTGGCTTTACACAGCCTTTATATCAAAGAGAGGTGAATGTGGGGCAAATGGGTGAGAAGCTGTTTTCTGGAGAGTTTCTATTTCTAGGATTGCCTGAATGTGGCCTGTGGGAACAGCTTTGCTATTCCACAGCCCACAAAACCTCAAACCTTGCAGTGCTCCTCAATCCCTCCTTCTCCTTTGCAGCTATAAATCAAGACTCACTGTCAGTGGTGCAAGTCACACTCATTAAAATGAGAGGCCAAAGTGCTGAATCTCTTCACCAGGTAAGGGGGGATGGAACCAAGGGCTGACCTGATGGAGACAGCTGTAAATCAGGTGAACTGGAGTGGTCTGGGTCTGATTGATTGGAAATGCTGTAACCAACCCCAGCTGTTGGCCACCTACTGCTGTCAGGCTTAGGAGGAGAGCAGTGTTTGGGTCCAGAGTAGTACAGAGAGGTTTGGAGTCATCAGCAGGGAAATCTTGTGATCCAGCTGTTGTCTGCCTTAGGATGGGTAATGGAAAAATGAACCATTCCCAAATTTTCAGTGCAATGTAAAGCCAAGATCATCCATGCAGTTTGGATGTGGGTTGCAAACTTCATCATCTTCCTGCTCCTGAAGCCAGAAAGAGCTCACATCAGAGCAAAAACAGATGCTCAAGCTCTAATTACTATCATTTAATGTGATTATTCCATGTGTGTGCTGAAGTCTTTGTTGCCAATGTTTTCTTTTCATCAAACCCTTGAGAAAAGGCAACTATATATGGTAAAATATGTCATGTCATATAAGCTGTGCTTGGAAAAAATCCTCTTTTTAAGGCTAAACAATGTTTCTTTTCAAAGTATAGCTGTACCCCCTTGGGGAGAAATGTTGTGTGGGTTGGTGGTTTGTTTTGTTTTAAAAAGCCCACAAGCCTCCACCATTTCTTCTCTGTCTGAATCCAGATCAGCCCTGTCTGCTACAAGAATTTAAAAAACCTGTTGATTGTTTCCCCCTTTACTTCCTGAACTTTTCTGAACAAAGACTTCAGTCACTTCCTGGGACTTTTTTTTCCTCTTTTCATGTTTCTTTCTGGACTCAGTCAAAAGGAGTAAGAAATTTTCACTTGCCAGCAAAGTAGCCTGTAAAGTATTATAGGAGATTTTATTTAAATCTTAGGGGTTGGTTTTTTTCCAGAGCTATAGACCAGGCAATACAAATCACACTGAACTTATTGCTTTATTTGAGTGAAATGACTTAAGAATGCAAGTGGTAGTTTTTTAACTCCCATCCTGCAAAAGGAGGTGAGCAAAGTGATCCTGGGAGAAGTTTTGTGTGTTGCCAACAGAAGCATCTTGATTAAAAAGTGGCATTCCTGAAATCAGCCTTAATATTAGCGTTTTAACAGCTGGTTATGAAGAGACAGGGCAGGAAAAACCAGGTGGGGAGGTTGGAAATGAACAGGGATTCCTCCAGAGAGGCCAAATCACTGCAGGTTGTGTAGCAAGAAGCTTCCTCTGGGAGTTACTGCTATTTTCCCTCTCCTGTTTTCTTCATTGCTGAACAATGTTATCTAGGTGAAACTCCGTGTTGCACTCAGTGAGTTTTGAGCACCACAACCCATCAGTTTGCATGGTTGCCCTCTGAACCTTCCTGTCAGCTCATGAGACTTGCAGTAACTCGGTGCATTCAAGCAGCTGGGGTAGTTTTTTTGGTTAGGTGCATTTTGTCCCTTTGGGGATGTCTGGCATGGATCTGCCAAGGAGTATCATGTCATTCAGGTGTCAACACCTGTCAGATGTTTCCTCCATTGTGCTGGACACTGAGGACACAGTGCAGCCAGGTCAGGATCTGGGTGGGCATGGCAGGGCACCTTAATTCAATTATAACTTCTTAATGGTTCCCAGCTTCTTCATTAAGCCAGTGTCCTTCAGAAAGCTGGTGGTGCTGGTTTGAAGGAGTGGAAGAACAATTCTGGGGAACTTCTAGCCTGCCTAGCCAGCATCCTTAGGCTGTGTCTGAGCTCAGTGTGTTTACTGGGGGGTGTGTGTGTGTGTGTGTGTCTCTATGAACCTGCAGGTCAGATCACCCAGAAGCAGAAGCTGCACAGACCAGCACAGCCAGAGTTTGGATGACATCCGTCTTTACAAGCACAGGCACCCCCCCCTGAGTGCCACCCTGTCTTCAGACACATCCCACAGCTACACTTTTGGCTGCAGCCTGGAGGACAAGCTGTCTATCTATGGCTGTGTTTATTCCACAGCAGACTGCAAAACCAAGTCTGCCCTTTATGGGAAGCGCTCCATGAACTGCCTCTCCTTGGATCTTCTGGGAGAGGACCAGCTCCCCGAGGAGTTCGTGGTGTAAATGAGATTGGAGCTCTTCCATACCAGGGGGAACAGCTCATCCTGGAAATATATACCTCATTAACACAGGTGATGTCACTCTGGTTCTTGCAGGAGGTGGGGAGCAGCTTTGTTATTCAGCTCTGTAATCAGGAAGTGGCATCACCCCTGCAGACCCAATGTATGGGGCAAATCCAGTGGATTGGAGCACTGGGATGTTCCAAGTTTCTGCCTGAGCAGAATGTGGAAGTGTCCTGCACTCTTTAGCAGTGTCACAACCAACATAAAAACCAAAAACCAGTGGACCAAACCTGCCCCTGAGCTGGTAAAGCAAGCGCTGCCTCTCCGTGGATTTATCAGAAAGCAATGGAAAGTCTCTCAGTTTATTTTCCTGCCTTTCTCTTGTGGTCCATTTGTGTTACTGTTATGTACAGGTAGTTTGGTTGTCTTGAGCACTGCCAACAGCTGTCAGGCCAGGATATACTCTGGGCATATCTGGAGGGCTGTGCGTGGAAGTGTCTGCCCCATTGTTCCTGTTGGAATGAACACAAGTTGCCTTTTTGCTTTACTGGGAGCAAAACTTGCTCTGCCAGGAGTTATTTCTCTCTCTTTTTTTTATTTTTTCTGTTGTTGTTGCTGTTTTCTTTTGTTGTAAGCATCCAGCCAAATACAGTGTGTGTCCTTTGCCCCCCCCTTTGTTGTAACAAGTGACACTGTCTGAGTTGTCTGCTACTGCCATGATGCAGCTGGGTAAATAAATTGCTGGGGAGATGAGGGGTGAGGAAAAACAAATGACTTGGCTGCTTTTGGGAGTGCAGAAGACAAGAGAGTTAATTGACTGGCTCTTGCAGACAGGAGTGTGACTGGAGACTTTGTCCAGGCATGATCACCCCTTACTTTGAGTCATACTTTTATGTTGTTCTTTCCTTTTGGTTTTTTTTTTATAAATCTGTTCCTTAGAATTTTTTCCTCTGCTTAGCAGGCAAGTCCAGACTGGAGAAAGTCATTTTGGAAGGACAGACAGTGACTGTGTCCAACTTAGGCAAGAATAGGTCATGCAAATGTGAGTGTGTGGAGCTGGTGGTGGAAGCAGATGGTGTTTGGGTGCCAAACCAAGGGTACTTGTTGGGTGATTTTGGTGGAGTTAGCAGTGCTGGCTCTCATTAGGCAAATAATGATAATTATGCTGTTTGAGTCCACCAGTTTGGTGTGGAAAACATCCTGCTGCCTTGTAACATCCAAATCCAGGTCCATTTGTATGATTCTTTCCCTGTCCTCCCCTCTCCAGCTCCCAGCATTTGGGAAGTTTGTTAGGTTGTTAGAGGCAGGTGTAACCTCTGCCCACCTTTAACCTCACAGCTGGAAGCTCAGAATCACTTTGGCAGACTCCAGAAGCAGCCAGATGTTACCCAGCTGGCTGAGGAGATGTGTGTGTGTTGTGCAGAGCTGGAGGCAGCAGAACTGGGGGAAAGGAAGGAAGGCAGAGCACCAAGAGGAGGGTTTGAGCTACTGCTGGGTTTGCAGGCTCAGTGGTTTTTGGGTGGATTGCATTCCCATAAACTGTTAAAATAGCAAATCATCAGGTCTGTCATCTCAGTGTTTCTCTGCAAGTGAGTGCAGGGCAGAGGCAGAGCAGGAGGGGGGGGTTTTACTCAGCTGAGGTAGCATCATCAGTGGTTCCTCTGAGAGGAACCCAGCACCAAACCCTCACTGTGTGTTTTTTGGGATGAGTGATGGGCACAAGCTCACTGCAGCCATCACTTCCCTGCCCTCTCTGATCACACCATTGCTTCTCTCTGTAAAGAACATTTGGGAGCTCTGCATTCACCACACTCTCTCCCTTTCTTCCAAGCAAAGCCCAAATGCCTTTACAGTGTGCTTCAGCTGTGTTCTCTGCAAACACAAGTCACTCCCCTAAGTGGATGGAAATGGGTAAAGACATCTGGCTCCTCCTGCTTCACCCTCACCACCTCACTGAAGTCTTGGTTGCCACCAGGCTGCTTGGTATTGTCTTTTGTTGTTGTTGTTGTTGCAGTTCCTATGGATTCAGTGAAGTGCTGTAATCCTGGTTTTTCTGGTTACAAAAGCCATGGATGCCTGGAAACAGTGTAGTTGGCTCTTGTCTGAGAATCCACTGCCTTATAAGTATGTGGGGTTGTTGGTTTTTTTTTATTATTTATTCATGGCTGGTGGGGAAGGCAAAACTCTCCAGGTCTGAACATCATCTCTCAGTGGTCTGCAGAGCTCCCTCCAGTACTGTGAGTTCCACATGGAGATGAAGGGGAGGCTGAACAATGTTTTGGGTAGACTGACAATGAATTAGTATCTTACAAACACTGTGAATATCTATTATGCAAGTTTTTGTATTCATATCAAACAAAGCAAACCTGTTCCTGCTAGTAGTAGATTTATTTTTTTTTTGTTTGGCTTTGGATTTAGAAGGTCTCTTACTATTTTTGGTTTTGATTAGTTGGGTAGAGGGTAAGTGTTTATGAGCTGATGTTAGGAGCTAGCTGCCAACATTTGTACATATTTGTAAAATACTTCTGGTATAATGGCTCTATTTTAATGGTAAAAGTTTCTCCTTTCCATGAAAGGAATTTCTTGTTTAAAATAAAATATAAATAATTATATGTACACTTGCAATAAAGTATGGATAGAAAAAGGTATATAGTTTGTGCATATATTTTGTTTTCCTCCACGAGGGGCACATCAGTGCCATCTTCCATTTGAGACAGAAATGTTGAGCTTTTTGCTTTGGTTTGAGGCTGAATGTTATAGAAATTAATTTGCTGCCAGATTGCAACCCATGTGAGCTGGGCTGGTGGTGGCAGAGCCTGAGGCACTGGAGTCACTGAACAATTCCTTTCCCTCCCTGCCACTCAGCAGGAAGATTCCCAAGGAGCCTCTGCCAGGCATGGAACACCCAGTCCAGCAGGTTGGAGGCAGTGGGAAGAGGAATGGGAGATGAGAAGAGGAACGAGGAGACAAGTTGAGCTGCTCCTGGTGGTTAGTCAGGAAAACCCAGCCTGCAAATTCCCAAGGGTGTGGAGAGATCCTGTCAGGATCCTGCTGGGGGCTGCAGGGGAGGATGGGCACAGCAGCCCAGGGGGTGCCAAGTGCTGCTGGGGAGTCACTGAACCTGGAGTCTGGTGTGGATCAAGGAAAGGTTTTGCTTTTCCTGGGATGTGAATTTATGAAGGAGCACTGGAGATATTCACATCTCTTCATGAAGAAGCAGGGGGTTCCCTCCTAATTTTTTTTTTCATTCCCTTTTTTCTGGATACTTTATGGAACACTAAAATCAGCTTTTGGGGGGGGAAAATGTAATTTTGTTTTTTAACTGTACTTTGGTATTGTACTGGTGCTTCTGTTCTTATGAGTTCCCCTCTTGTATCTCCATCCAGCACCTCCTGTGATTCCAGTATAGACATTTTCAAGGACTTCAGAAACTCCTCCAGGTTTGGTTTGGGGTTCTCTGGAGGTGAGATTCAATAACAGGCAAATAGCCACCCGATTTTTGATAAGTTTTGTCACTTCTCATTGTTTCTTTGCTGGGCAAGTAACAGCACCCTCTTACCTGCCAGGGTGGGCTGCTGCTGACCAGGATTTATAGGATGACTCTGGGAAGAGGGAACTTCTTCTCGTGGTCCCAGCAAATCCTGTGTGGGTTCAGTAAAGTGACACAGCATGGGATGGGGGGAATGTTGTTACTGTGTGCAGGCATGGTCAGGAGCTGCATGGGGAAACACCTGAGGGTGCATGGAGGTGACACTCGAAGGTGGATGGAGGAAACGCCCGAAGGTGCATGGAGGTGACACCCAAAGGTGCATGGAGGTGACACCTGAAGGTGGATGGAGGTGACACCTGAAGGTGCTTGGAGGTGACACCCGAAGGTGCATGGAGGTGACACCTGAAGGTGGATGGAGGTGACACCTGAAGGTGGATGGAGGTGACATCTGAAGGTGGATGGAGGTGACATCTGAAGGTGGATGGAGGTGACACCTGAAGGTGGATGGAGGTGACACCTGAAGGTGCTTGGAGGTGACACCCGAAGGTGGATGGAGGTGACACCCGAAGGTGGATGGAGGTGACACCTGAAGGTGGATGGAGGTGACACCCGAAGGTGGATGGAGGTGACACCTGAAGGTGGATGGAGGTGACACCTGAAGGTGCATGGAGGTGACACCTGAAGGTGCATGGAGGTGACACCTGAAGGTGGATGGAAGAAACACCTGAAAGGTGGATGGAGGTGACACCCGAAGGTGCATGCTACAGCTGATGGATACAACACCTCAAGGTCTTTCTGGGGAAGTGGGAGCAGTTCCTTGGTGGAGTTGTTGGTGTGAGGCACTGAAAGCTGACAGGGTGTTGGAGGAGCCCAAGCACTTTGGAGCAAAAATGGTTCCTCAGTTCTGAGAGGGGTGGGTCAGCTCCCTGCAGTGCTGCTTCCCCTCTCTCTTGGAGTGCAGCAGAGGGGAAAGGGACCTGGGGGTGCTGGTGGATGGAAGGATGTCCATGAGCCAGCAATGTGTCCTGGTGGCCAAGAAAGCCCAATGGCACCTGGGGGGCATTAGAAGAGGGGTGGTCAGTAGGTCCAGAAAGGTTCTCCTCCCCCTCTGTGCCCTGGTGAGGCCACATCTGGAATATTGTGTCCAGTTCTGGGATCCTCAGTTCCAGAAGGAGAGGGAACTGCTGGAGAGAGCCCAGCACAGAGCATCCAGGATGCTGAAGGGAGTGGAACATCTCCTGGGGAGGAAAGGCTGAGGGAGCTGAGGGGCTTTGCAGCTTAGAGGAGAATGAGGGGGGAGCTCAGGGATGTTGATAAATATGGAAAGGGTGAGAACCAGGAGGATGGAGTCAGGATCTGCTCAGTGATGTCCAGTGATAGGACAAGGAGCAGTGGCTACAAACGTATAAATATTAGGAAGAATTTTTTCACTGTGAGGATGACAGAGCCCTGGCCCAGGCTGCCCAGGGGGGTTGTGGAGTCTCCATCTCTGGAGCCTTTCCAAACCCCCCTGGATGTGTCCCTGGGTGACCTGCACTGCTCTGGGGCTCCATCATCTCTTGAGGTCCCTTCCCACCCTTCTCGTTCTGTGATTCCATGATTCTGGCTGTGGTCTCTCCTGGGCAGTTCACTCACCTTCCTCCTGGCACCTTCCTCATCTCTCCCCATCCCTTCTGCCTTTAACTCTGCCTCAGGCTGTCCCTGGGATGGACCCTTTCCCTTCCCAGTCCCCATCCTTGCTGCAGACCCCTGGGTGTGGGGATGGAGAGGGAGAAGAAATCTTAGGAAGGGTGATGGTGGGAGCTGGGATGCTGCAGTCTGGGGATGAGGAGGCTGAGGGGAGATCCTGGCTCCCTGTAACCACCTGAGAGGACATTGCAGAGCTTGGTGTTGGTCTCTGCTCAAAGGCAACCAGCAATAGAACAGGAGGGAATGGCTTCCAGCTTTTAGACTGAACATCAGGGAAAAATTCTTCCCAGAAAGAGTGGTCAGAGCTGGGAATCGGCTGCCTGGGGAGGCGGTGGAGTCACCAGCCCTGGACGTGCCGTTTCCATGAGGCCAGGATGTGGTTTAGGGCAGAGCTTTGCCCTAAAAAGGGTTGGATTCGATGGTCCCCAGGACCTATTTTCAACCTAAAAGATTCTGTTACTTTTTAACACAGAATTCCTCCGCCCTGAGGTGGGGAAGGGCCCTGGGCTGAGGCCGCTGCTGTTCCGCTCATGGCCGCGGGGCGGCGACAGAGGAGCGCGGTGCTCAAAGGCTGCGGGGACCGCTCCGACCCGGGCTCCTCCGGGGCTCTTCCCGGGCTCTTCCCCGACTCCTCCGGGGCTCTTCCCGGGCCGGGGGCGATCCCTGGGATCCCTGAGACTCCGCTGCCGGGGTTTGACTCTCCGGTGTTACCAGGAAAACCCCCTTGGGGCATTGCCGGAGAGCTGAAGCGGACCCGGCTCAGAGTGTGGAGCCCCTAAGGGAGCAGAGGATGAAGGTTGGAGGTGGCCGTGGAGTTGTTGGAACTCCAACAGCTGGGAGGGTTAGGAAATCCTCGAGATCCTCTTGGAAAAGGGTGTGGAGTGTGGCTGGGACATGGGGCAGTGTGTCCCTGTCCTGCCTGGAGGGTTATCCAGACAAAGTGCTGCTCCTGAGGCTCTGGGAAGCCTCGGCGTGGGATGCTCTGGGTGTGTTGTGTGAGTTTGAATATAAAATTTAAAAAAAAGCAATGAAGCCTCTCCAAGGTTTGCACCCCTGGTGTTGGAGGTCCCAGAGGACACTTGTCACCTCCCTCCATCAATGTCACTGCATCTCCATGCTGCATTTTGGAGCAGGTTGTCCAAGGAAGCTGTGGCTGCCCCATCCCTGGAATTGTTCAAGGTGAGGTTGGATGGGGCTGGGAGCACCCTGGGCTGTGGGAGGTGTCCCTGCCCATGGGGTTGGGACTGGAGGAGCTTTAAGGTCCCTTCCACCCCAAACCAGTCTGTGATGCTCTGGTTCATGCTGCTGGTCAGCCAAGCACCATCTGCATCCCTCCTCCTGAAACCTGAACCTGGCTCTGCTAAGAGGAGATTGGAGTTATTAATCCAAGATCCAGATAGCAATCCTTTGGGAGTCTGTTGTTTTACCACTGAGATGTAATGAGCAAAAAATCATATTTATCCTTTCTGGTAGACTGCAGGGGTAGCTGAATATGAGCTATTGAAGAACATAGCTGTGGTATTTTAAAATTCTGCTTTATTTTTATTCCTGGAAACATCAGCCTCACATTTTTATTTTAAATCTCATAAATGCATTTATACCAATCTTTTTTTTTTTTTTCCAATCACTGCTGCTCTTGATATGCATTGAATAAATTGGATATGGCACATGCTAGAAGTCTCCACATGGAAAAATACCACCAAATACTTCAGCAGCAACAAAGCATTTGATGTAGGAAAAATGAGTTTCCATTAGCCTCAGAAAAGACACAGCCTGAGCTGTTTGATGGTCATGACAAGAGTGCCACTTCCCCACAAATATCTCCCCCATCCTCTTAAAAAAATGAAGCTTTGATTTTGGCTCTGTAAGGAAAAGGATCCAGACTGGGAAGGTTGCATGTGAGCTGTAGCAGAACATGAAGTTTGGGACCATCTGAAGAACCTGGAAGAGTCCATGGGATCTTTGAAGACCATGAGATGCTCCTGAGGGAACTGGTGGATGATATTACATTCCTTCCATCCTGGTGGAAAAGTCCTGGCAGTCTGGTGAAGTGTCCCATGACTGGAAAAAGGGGAAACACAACCCCAGTTTTTAAAAAAAAAGGGGGAAAGGAAGAGTTATGGTCAACAACTCGATGCCCAAAGGCAGAGCTGGGCTGCATGGCCAGGAGGTTGAGGGAGGGGATTGTCTCCCACTGCTCCTTTCTCTTGAGAACCCACCTGGAGTTCTGGAGACCCTGGCACAAGGAGATGGAGCTCTTGGAGCAGGTCCAGAGGAGGGCCAGGAAGATGAAGAGAGGGCTGGAGCCACCTCCCCAGTGAAGAGAGAGAAACAGAGAGAGAAGTCTCCAGGTACACTTCATAGAGATCTTCCAGAACCTGAAAACCACAGGAAACCTGGGGTGGGAGTTTTTAGAAGAGTTTGTAGGGATAAGGGATAATGGCTTTAAACTGGGAGGCAGGAAATTGAGGTTAGACACTGGGGAGAAATCCTTTAATATGAGGGGGGTGAGACCCTGACCCAGGCTTCCCAGGGAGATTGGGGCTGCCCCATCCCTGGAAATGCTCAAGGTGAGGTTGGATGGGGCTTGGAGCATCCTGGGCTGTTGGGAGGTGTCCCTGCCCATACAGGGGGGTTGGAACTGGGTGATTTTTAAGTTCCAGTCCAACCCAACCCATTCTGTGTTCCTATGAATCATTCAGGCAGATCCAGCACCCACCCAGCTCCCCTGCTCTGTGTTGCCCTCCACTCCTCACTCTCTCAGCCTCAAGAGCATTTGGAAGAGCTCTGGGGCTGGGATGGAAATCCCAGAGCAAAACTGTAGGAATCCAGGTGATTTTCTCTCCTTGCTGCCTAAATATGGGGTCTGGGCAAGGAGGGTTCTTGCCCTGTTCTAAGGAACAAGCAGGTAGCTACTGCTGGGGTTAGGAGGGTTGTCTGCCCAGATGATCTTCCTGTGGCTAAAGCAGGCTTTCTGCTGATGGGTTTGGGTTTTTTTTCAGTCAGATGTGAAGAGAGGGCTCCTATGACCTCTCTGGTGAAATGCTCCCAGATTTATTTTTGGGGAGCCAACTTGTGAGCTCTGTCTGCCCAAGCTGGGTCACCACGTGAAGCACCTCGAGCACTGACAGGAGACCCATCTGGAGGAGCAGGGGCTCCTCCTCCAGCTCCTTCCCATGTGGATCACGGGCTTCCATGGATCTTGGGAAATGGGTCTGGAGGAGTGTGGGCTTGGGGAAGAAGTTTCAGAAGCGTTGGTGTTCCCTGGCCAGGAGGACATGGAGGGCTGGAAGTTTGAGGCTAAAGGGTAAGGGGAGTTGGCCAGTGCCTCAGCAGCTCCTCTGCAAAATGCTCCCATTTCTGGAGCTGCTGCTGGTGGGTGAGTTCCTTGTGGAGCTGGTGGGGTTCAGAGCCTGTGGTGGGCAGAGTCTGTGTGTGTCTACGTGCTCAGGAAGGGGTGGAGGGGGCTGAGCTGCTAAAAACCCAAAGATCTGGAGTGAGGGCTGAAGTATCATTTTCTGTCTTGTGGATCTCCCAAGCCTCTGGTGTGGTTTCTAAAGCTTTTTATAGTACTGGGTTGGCTTTTCTTCTCCTTGGTGTTGTTCTTTTCTTTTTCTTTTTTTTTTTTTTTTTTTTTTTTTTTTTTTTTTTTTTTTTTTTTGTTGTTGTTTAGAAGAAGGGAAAGAACTGATTAGTAAAAAAAAGACCAGAGGAAAATGAAAGGGAAAACCACTGCTGCTGCTGCTTGCCTTCAAGTGAACTGCTGGGCACTGACTCATCCCAGTAATTTCATGGAACAGAAAAAGGGGAAGAGGAGCTACTGGTGAGCATCAAACTGGGGGAACTGGAAGACCATGGGGTGCTAACTCAGCTTAGCTGTGGGTTTGAGGGTAATGAGCAGAGCTGCAACTCCAGGCCTGCAAGGAGATGTGTAAATCTCCTGTTCCTGGGGTTTGGTAGCTGTGGATATTCCCTCCCTCTTTGTTTATATCAAAGTTTTTGCTAAATATTTGTTCCTGATGTTTGGAGCTCTGCAATTCTCCCCTTCTGCTTCTGAATTCAGGCTCTGGTGTTTGAACTGTTCTTACATGGGGAAGACAAGGGGTGATTAGGTACAGGATTACTGCTGGGGAGATGCAGATTGGCCTCCAGAAGAACATTTTTCACCATGAGAACAATCAGACACTGGAATCATCTCCCAGGGGAAGCTGTGGATTCTCCTGCACTGGGCAGCTCATTTAAACCATATTTTTCCTTAGAAAGGTTGGACTGGATGACCCTGGAGGTCCCTTCCAACCATCTGAATATTTGGTCATTTGGCCACTGAGCCTGATCTCCAAGTCCTTAGGGTCACCCCATGTACTGAGCAAGCAAGAGGTGAACTTTATTCAAGTAGTGAATTTGGGACTCCTCCTCCAAATGCTTTTTCTGACCACTCTCAAGCTCTTGGGTACAAGGAAGAGGGGATAATCTCTTTTTTGTTGTTGTTTTTTTTCCCCTCTACCTTTACTCTCCCAGCCTCCTGGGCCATGTGTGACATTCTCACTTCTGAATCTCACAGGAGAATATTTTGGGGCAGGGGCAGGGTTTGGGATGGGAGGAGTTGCCAACCTTAGTCAAGACCACGGGCACCTTGGCACTTATTAAAGACAAAATAAACAAAACTAAATGCAGCTGTTTGCTCCTCCAGCCTCCCCAGAGATACTTGGATGAATTCAAGAAGGCTCTGATTTTATTTTAAATACTTTTGTGTGTGTCTCCCTTTATATAAGTGAAATTAAAAGGGGCAAATGCATGGCCAGACCCAACCTGGTTGGGTAAAAAAAAAATGGATGTGAGGGAAGGCAAAACCTGGTTGGATAAAAATGGATGTAAGAGAAGACAAAAAGACTTGTGGGCAACATTTCCCCTCACTCCCACCCTTCAATTATCTCTCCCTGTGCCTCCTTTGTGTGGCATCTGGGTTGGATTTTGTCTGGCTGGGGCTCTGGGGTTGGTGCTGTTGGGTTTGGCTGGGGCTGCTGTACCTCTGGGCTTCCTCCTCTTGCTTGGAAGGGGTTTGCAAGCCCCTGGAACCAGCTGGGGTCAAAAGTCTTTCCCCAACAACTCCCTCCTCCTGCTTGGGCCTTGGATTCTGCAGGGGTTTGGAAAAATCAGAAAAAAAAAAAAAAAAACCCAACAAAAAAATGCAATCAGCAATTTTGTAAGAAATGAAACATTTTTGTGAGCCTTCCAATGCTAATTTTGGTTTTCCTTGCCTGGCTGAAACCAAGAGCAGCCTCTCTTTGTGGCATGGCTGCTCTCAAGCCCTGAAGCCACAGGCAGAAATTAAATATATAATTTTCAAACGTCAGCATAGGTCAAGGGTTTGGGTTGTATTTTGTTTTTTGTTTGTTTGAAGAGCGGGCCAAGGCACTGTCTGGTTTAACTACTGCTTTTTTATTTTTTATTTTTTTTTTAAATATAAATCCCATGCTGAGGTGCAGCACTGTTCAGCCACTGTGGGTCCCATCACTTCCTTGGGCTCTGCTGCTCAGGGTGCCCCTGGGTGGAGAGGAAGAGAAATAAATGGCTTTTCTGCAGAGGGGACTTGCAGGGTTCCAGCCATGTGCTGGGGTGGGGACAGCTCTGAGATTTGGGATTCCTCTGCTGGTCCAGGGAGGCAGAAGAATGAGTTGGAGGTGGATCTGTCCTGGTAACAAGGACCAGAGCTGATAAAAAATCCACACAGAGAAATGTGGGCACCAAGCTGTACTTCCAGGCCAGATGTTGGACCTTGAAGGCTCTTGTCTGGCTCTAGGGCTGTCTCAGCTTCTCCTCCTAACTTTGAAGGCAGGAGGGCTCTGCAGAGGGACCTGGACAGACTGGAGAGTTGGGATGATCCCAACGGGATGAGGTTCAACATTCCAAGTGCCGGGTCCTGCACTTTGGCCACAACAACCCCATGGGGAGCTCCAGGCTGGGCACAGAGTGGTTGGAGAGCAGCCAGACAGAGAGGGACCTGGGAGTCTGGATTGACAGGAAGGTGACCATGAGCCAGCAGTGTGCCCAGGTGGCCAAGAAGGCCAATGGCATCCTGGGCTGGCTCAGGAAGAGCGTGGCCAGCAGGTCCAGGGAAGGGATTCTGCCCCTGTGCTCAGCTCTGGGGAGGCCACAGCTTGAGTCCTGTGTCCAGTTCTGGGCCCCTCAGGAAGTTCAGGAAGGAGCTTGAGGTGCTGGAGCAGGTCCAGAGAAGAGCAAGGAGGCTGTGAAGGGATCCAGCACAAGTGCTGTGAGGAAGGGCTGAGGGAGCTGGGGGTGTTGAGGCTGGAGAAGAGGAGGCTCAGGGGAGACCTCATCACTCTCTCCAACTCCCTGAAAGGAGGTTGGAGCCAGGGGGGGGTTGGGCTCTTTTCCCAGGCAACTCTCAGCAAGACAAGAGGGCACAAAAGGTCTCAAGTTGTGCCAGGGGAGGTTTAGGTTGGAGATGAGAAAGAATTTCTTTCTGGAGAGGGTGATCAGGCATTGGAATGGGCTGCCCAGGGAAGTAGTGGATTCTCCGTGTCTGGAGATATTTCCAAAGAGCCTGGATGTGGCACTGAGTGCCATGGGCTGGGAACTGCAGCGGGAGTGGATCAAGGGTTGGACTTGATGATCTCTGAGGTCCCTTCCAACCCAGCCCATTCTAGGATTCTATGACTCTATGCGTGGCACTTATTTTCCCTCTTGGGGACTGGTCTGGCTTTTCCACTTTTCTAGATGTCTCAGATGTCCTGCAAGCCAAAGCATTCACTTGTGTGGGGAGAGACCTTGAGTTCAAATCCTTTCTCTGGGGTCTGGATCCAGATTTTCTGCTTTCTGGGAGGGTGCTCAGAGGGTGCCAGGAGTGTTTGATGTCTGGAAGCAGCTTCCAGGTTAGAAGAGGTGCTGAGGGCAGACCCCATGCCTCATGCTGCTGACTTCTGGGCCAACCTGACACTAAAGCTGGATGCTGAACACCAAGGTACTCACAGAACTCTCTTGTGTTTACAGTGCTTTCCAAGAAGAGGTGAAGCTTTCCGAGGAGGAGCCTCCCAGCTGCTGCTGCTGAAATGTTTTTTTTCTCAGCTCACCTGCAGGGCAAGGAAGAAAGCAGAATAAATTTGAGAGGGGCAGCTGAAGGTGAGTCCAAGGGGTGTGTGGTGCCTGCATGGCTGTGGGGAGGAAGGGCAGAGGACAGGGGAAGGTGTTTTTCTGCCCTCCTGTCCCCATTTGTTGGAACACTTTCAAATTCCCCTTTCTCTGTCCCAGTGCTGGTCTGTGTGTTTCAGGTGGATGAGGGGTTGCTTTACCAGGAAAGGTTTTGGTCAGCAAAGGAAACCTTGAAGTCAGCACCATTGGTGTTTGTCACACTGGATTTTAGACTCATGGGATGGTTTGGGATGGAAGGAGCCTTAAAGACCATCCAGTTCCAACCTCCCAATGTTGCTGTTGTTTCAAAGCACATAAGAGCTGAAAACTTTAAAAAAAATGAGCAGAGAAGATGCTGTTTTCCTTGCTCCTCCAGTTTCATGGCTTGAAGATCCCCACCTCTCCTCTACCAGGCCCGAGTGCCTCTCCAGCCAGGAAACAATTTGGTTTGGATACTGGAATTAAAACCATTTCACCCTCACAACTTTTGCCCTCCTGTCCTTCAGTACATCACGTCTGAGGCTGGGATTGAGCAACCACAGCTCTCTAACCCAGGAAATTCCAAAACCTGAAAGTTCTGAGAGCAAAATGTTCAGGTTTCTGCCCTGCAGATCCCACATGTGCAGGGCCAGAGGTGAGTGACAAGGAAAACAGGAACAGGGAAAGCTGCCCATGCACAATTGGGTGGAATTAATGTTAATGTAGAAACTGAAACTTTTGGTATTTGCTGATATTTGTGGGGTTTATTTCTTAGCTTTAAGTATTGCTGCTTTTCCTCTACTCTAAATAAACACCAGGTTTTAGAGCAGGGGCTGTGACCAGTTGTATTTCTGTGTAACTCTTTGGAAATGTTAAATCCTTAAAAAATATTTAAGGGACTTGAGCTGCTGGTGGGCTCAGCTTCCTCTTGCCCCAGCCCAGGCTGTCCCCAGGTGGTTCCATTTTAGTGACCTTTCAGTTTCCCACATTCCTGTGTCCAGATTCTTTCTCTCCCCCTCTGTTACTGCTGGAATCAGGTAAAGTGAAGGCAATTTTTTTTCTTCCTTACAGCTCAAGTTGCCCTGCATGCAACACAGCAGCTGCTGTGTATTCCAGGGTGGAATTCCAGGACGAGGATGCTCTATCATCTCTGGACAAATATTTGGGCTTGTGAAGGTTAAGTCACTTGGAGTGCTGTAAACTTTTGGGCAGGACACTGCAATTTAAGCTTCCTTGCAGTGACCTCCCAGTGATCTCTTTCTCCCAGTTTAATTGCTAGAGGTAAAAATTCAGAGTGGATCCTGAAGCCTCAGCTGAGCAGTAACCCAGAACATAAAATCCATCAGGGATTATTTCAGCCCCAGCTCAGAACCACTTCTCCCCTCTAATGTCATTTACATTTCCTTGAAATGTCTCCCAGGGTAATTTCATGCACAACCCCTGCATGGTGTTGGCTCCATGGTGTAAAAGCCCCTTGAAGGGTTTTTTTGGTGTGTGTTTTATTCATGTGAGAGATGGGAAGTATGGAGTTATCATTTCCTGGTGTGCAGGCACATCTGGAAGGTTGGGAGGTGGTTACCTTGCTGCAGAAACCACAGAATCACAGAATTTCAGCTGGGAAGGGACCCCAAGGCCCATCTGGCCAAACCCTTCTCATGTTATTGTTGAGCTGAGATGTCCCAGCACCCCCTGGAGCTGAGACTTCAAACTTCCCAAACTAAGGGAATCCCCCCCTTCCCCTGGGAGACCATTCCAAGGTCTGACTGTCCTCATGGGGAAACATTTTCCTCCTGTGTCCAAGGGGAATCTCCCCAGGAGCACCTTGTGCCCATTCCCCTTGTCCATAGGGAGTCTCCATCTGCTTTGTAGCCCCCTTTAAGAACAGGGACATGGCCATAAGGTCTCCCCTAAACCTAAAAAAATGAAAAAAAAGGAAAAAAAACAACAACTCGACAACCAAAGCCCAACCCCAAACAGCTGCAGTCTGAGTGAACTCAGCAGAGTTGGGATTTTCTTCAGCCATTTAATTTAAGTGTGTTTTCCAAAAGTTGTATAATCCCTCATGTGCTTCCTGGGCTGCATTCCAGAGGGATCTCAGATCCAGCTTTTTTCCTTTCCCTCCAGCTCACCAGTGCCACAATTTCCTGCCCCAGAGCAGAAGACAGAACCCCAGCAGCACAGCCAAGGGGTTCCTTTACACCCCTACTGCTGACAGTGCCTTAGGAATGACCCCAACCTTGCAAGGCAGAAGAACAAACCCCAGGGATGAGTTCCAAGCCCAAAGCAAGCATTTCCCTTGCAGCTCTGCAGCACTGGAATATTTGTGCTCCCTTCCTCTACAGAGACAACAAAATGCACCCTTGGCCTTTCAGAAATGAACCCTCCTAAATCAGGGCTTGACTTGGTTCCACTTGCCCAAAGAAACCAATCACCAAACCCAAGTCTTGAAGCAGCTTTCCTAAAAAAAAAAAAAGAAAAAATCCAATTTATTTCCCTGCTCTCCCACCCTGGTTGGTAACTGTTGTCAATACTTGCTATTATCTTTGGAGTGTGAACATTATCAGCAGGTTTATGGCTTTCTAATGCCACACTGAGGATTATTTATTTTATCTGGCAGTTGATATCTGAAAGAATGGCTTTAGGACAACAATATACATTTCAGTCTGAGGAACTCATTAATAATACTTTAATCCACAGGAGTCTTAGGTTTTATTTTGCTTTACTCTGCACAGGGAAACTTTTTTTCTTCACTTGTCCTCTCTGAACTTGTCGAGCACGAGTTCCAAATCCCAGAGACTGCATTGATTCTGTTAAGTACTTCTGGTCAGGAGAGATGCACAGCATCACCAACAGTTTAGCATCACCTCCTAGAAGCAGGAAAAAAGACAAAATATACTGAAAATAGTGAGGTAAAGAAGTAAGTTGTACTCTGGTAATGTGTTGATCTACACAGGAAGGAGCACAGGGTACCTTTGCTTTTCTGGAGCAAAAGAGGGTGTTGAAAACAGCTCCTTCAAGGGAAGTCCATAGCTAACAGTGTGATGATGGAATAAATGTTTCATTATTTGTAATGTGGACTTTTTACCTCCTTTACAGCTTCATTATTTAGTCTGCACCTATGCAGTCTGGGCACTTCATTAATCTTCCCAAACATTTGTACATTTAGAGTGAAACAACTTCCTTGGACCCACATCCAAGAAAGGAGTGGAAGAGCATCCTTTGGCTTTGTACAACAAAGGGGAAAGAGTGGGAAAAGAGACCAGAATATCAGAAAAAACCAAAAAATACCAGAAACCAGAAAAGTCAGAATAATTCCTCACTGTCCTGGTTTGGGCCAGGATAAAGGTGATTTTCTGTCTTGTACTTTTGCTTTCAGCTCAGTCTCTTGTAAGCAGCTGCACTTGCTGAAATGAACAGCAAGTTTCTCAGACAGTGTGTGCTTCTAGGACTGATAACACTTGATGTTTAGAGTTACTGCTGGAGCCTGGTGTGCAGAGCCAAGGCCACTGCTCAGCTCTGAGGAACATTTTACCCTCCAGAAGGAATAAAGAGGTCCCACCTGCAGCCTCCTTTGGGGAGGAACGGACAAGAGAGATGCCAGAACTGACCAAACAGAGGATTCCATCCCATACACCTCATACTCAGGATAAATTTGAGGGACCACCAGAGCTTCCAGCTTCCAGCCACCTGCCCCTCCTTCCCTTCCTTCACCTGTCCCTGTTTCCTTCAGCATCCTGGGAGGATTCCATCCCTTCCTCTGCCTGTGCTCCTGATCCATCCCAGCCCATATCTGTGTGTTCCTGCCTCCAGCTCCAACTGCTGCTGACCCCAGGATTCCAGCCTGGACTTTCCCAGGGCTGCCCTGCAGCCTCGGTGGGGACGTGAGAGTTATTGGGGGAAGAGGGGAGAGGAACCTGGGATCCATTTTCCTGTATATTTGTATAGATTTAGTCATTTTTCCTATTTATCATTCCTGTTTCATTAAAGTTGTGTTGTTTAGTTTCCAACCCATCAGCCTCTCTCCCTTATTCATAGAATCCTAGAATGGGCTGGGTTGGAAGGGACCTCAGAGCTCATCAAGTCCAACCCTTGATCCACTCCCGCTGCAGTTCCCAGCCCATGGCACTCAGTGCCACATCCAGGCTCTTTGGAAATATCTCCAGACACGGAGAATCCACTACTTCCCTGGGCAGCCCATTCCAATGGCTGAGCACCCTCTCCAGAAAGAAATTCTTTCTCATCTCCAACCTAAACCTCCCCTGGCACAACTTGAGACCTTTTGTGCCCTCTTGTCTTGCTGAGAGTTGCCTGGGAAAAGAGCCCAACCCCCCCCTGGCTCCAACCTCCTTTCAGGGAGTTGGAGAGAGTGATGAGGTCTCCCCTGAGCCTCCTCTTCTCCAGCCTCAACACCCCCAGCTCCCTCAGCCCTTCCTCACAGCACTTGTGCTGGATCCCTTCACAGCCTCCTTGCTCTTCTCTGGACCTGCTCCAGCACCTCAATCTCCTTCCTGAGGGGCTGAGGGGCCCAGAACTGGACACAGGATTCAAGCTGTGGCCTCCCCAGAGCTGAGCACAGGAGCAGAATCCCTTCCCTGGACCTGCTGGCCACGCTGTTCCTGAGGCAGCCCAGGATGCCATTGGCCTTACAGAGAGCATCTGTCACTTGGTTTTACTGCCAGGGCAGAGTTAAACCCTGCCACTCACCCACAGAGTCCTGAAGCAGGTGGGTGAGTTTGCTGTTGCGGTAGGGGACGTGGGGTCTCTGCTCTGCTGTTGCTGCCAGGACATCTGCCAGGGCAGACAAACTGCGGTTGATGAAGGAGGTTTCTCTCAGGGCTGCTCCTGACACTCCCGACATCCCTAGAGCACAGGGGAGAAAAAAAGGAAATGGGAAGAGGGAAGCAAGATGCTTCGTTTTGGAACAGGGGAAAAAAAAATAAATCCTGTGGCTGTCTGATCAGCTTTTGACTCGGAAATGGAGAAGAATCCAAGACCCCAGGAGTGTGGAGAGGGAGAGACAGAAGTGTGGGATGGGGCTGGAATGGCTGAGGCTCTGGGCAGGGAGGCACAGAGCTCAACACTCAATAATAATAATAATAATCAGATCAGTAATAATCAATAATATAATCAATAATCAGAGCTCAGATGTACCTCAGACCAACCTGCCTGGGTTCTATGGCTGCTTTTCTAGTCCAGGGGTTTCTGAGAGTGTGGACAGCACCCAAAAGCAGAAAGATGCAGAGAGGGGAGGTGATTAAAATGCCCTTTATCTACAACTGGTCACATGAACTTCCAGAAAGCCCTTGCCAGAGTTTTTAAAGAGTTTGCTAAAAGCCCACTTAGCAAAAACCCACTTAGTAAATGCTGTAAAAAAAATACAGGATGTCTGTGGAGCAAACCAGGCAGGGTGCTGGTGTACATGTGAAGTGTGCCAGATCCTTTGATTTCTCCACCTTTTAAAACAATTCCAAGTTAACAGCTATCCTCATTTTTATCAGCCCAACATCTTCAGGTCTCCAGCAGCCTGGCTGAGGGCAGGAGTTTTGGGTCTGCTGAGCCACATCTAACCCTGATGTGAGCACAGCCCTTCTGGGCTTCTCAGGGGGATCTGCTCCACCAAACCCCAAACTAATTAAATGTTCATCCTGGTTGAACCCAGGGAACAAACACTCAGAATGTTGCTCAACTGCCTGTGTACCAAATGGTTTCCAAGCACTGAGAGCAAATGAAAAAAAAAAAAATTAAGTTATTATATGAAGTTTCTCTGTAGAACAAAAGTTTAACAGTGAGCAACAGCAAGAATTCTTGGCAGTCAAGTAAAAGACTCTTTCATAATACTGGTTCAGTTTTCAAAACATTATTTCTGGAATGGTACATTTGGCTGCATGGCTTTTCTTGGTAAGAGAGCTTGTCCTTTAGGAAATAATCAAGTTTTTGAAATTATTGTGTGCAAAGAGGAGGCAGGAGGAGGAAAATGCTTTGAAGAAACAATGAAAACAATATTATCTTTTCATCACTAACTTCCTCCAAGAGTCTTTCCACAAGAAGGCAGAAAACCCCACACATGATGTTATCAATGATCACAGATATTTGTAGAATTTCAATAATTTATGCACTCCTAAATATTTTGCTACAAAGACATGCTCATTTTCAGAGTAGAAAAAGAGGCCTAATAAAAGCATTCTGAAGAAATAAAATACCTATGATATGGGTAACTGCTCTGGGCTTGTTTTAGGCTTAAATGCAGGCAAGTTTTCAGTGTAAAACTGGAACCATCAGGCACACCAATTTTTTTTTTATGTCAGGATTTGTGGGTTTCAATCACCCTCTGTGTGTCAGAATAATAAAGAGGGAAAGGCAGCTCTTGTAACCCAGATCTGGGAGGTTCCTGCACTTACCAACACACTCACTACCAGCCAGATCCACCAGCTGCAGCCTCGTCCTGACTTGCTTCAGCTTCTCAGTGGCTTCAAGTTGGGTTGGTGAAGAAGGTCTGGAAGAAGCAGTGGGTTTATTGTCTCTTGTTTTTTGTGGAAAGCTGCAGGAAACCTCTTTATTTAGTCTTTGATGGATTTGTTCATCTTCCCATGAAGTACCTGGTTAATGAAAAAAAAAACCCAAAAAGCAGGGAGAGGTTTTTACTGACACTGAAATTTGAGTTGGGACAAAATGGGGCATCAGCAGGGGATGTACAAGATCTGCTGGTGTAGGCTCTTGTAACAGAGGAGGGTGTCAGTCAGAAGCAGTGACACAGGCAGGAGAAGAATTTTCTAAGGGTTTTGTTCACCATGCCAGTTGATAACAAGACTTGGCTGCTTGTTCTGTTGTATCTGATATCACCACTGCTCACACTTCTACATGGAAAACAAGAGTCCAGTTTGGACTTCAGAGGAAATCTTTTTTTTTTTTTTTCATGCTTTAGATTGACAGCAGTGAGATTTTGGATGTTTGGGAGTAGCAAGCTGTGTCTGTGAAACATCACCTGCTGGTGCTCTGGGAGGGAAGAAAAAAAGTTCATCCTGCCTCTTCCTTTTTGTCCTTTGTTTCCCTCCAGACTCCCTCCAGCCCTCCTGTGCCACTGCTGCATCTCCCCATGAGGAGCTGTGAGCAGCATTATTCATACTTTTTCTGGCTGGTTACCTACTGCTCCTGGTAGTTCTGCAGCTGCACTGAACTGCTTCATGTCTTCTCCCTCAGCAGCAGCAGCAGCAGCAGCAGCAGCAGATTTCACACACTGTTGGGGAGCAAGAAAGATTCTCTGGAAAAGCTGCTTAGTACATGCAGCAGGGCTTTCCCAATGCAGTTTTGGGGTTTTAAATTATTTTTTCTTCAGTGTTTGCTTTTCATCCATCTCTCTCTCAAAGATTAACAGGAATAAAAGGCCCACACTCTACTGGTAGAAAGGTGAGAGGGGCAGCAGACTCTCCTGGGGGCTTCAGAGTCCTCTTGCAACAGCAGAAAGTTCTGAGCTGCAGAACTGGAGTGAGGAACAGACTGAGTGGGGCTGCAGAGCTCTGCACCTCCCCAGCTAAGCTGCTGCTAAACCCCCCAGGAGGTGCTGACAGTGTGGCTGGAGCAGCTGTGTGGGTTTACACAGAGTAAGTGGCTGCAGGGTGAAAATCAGGGCTCTTGCTGCTCCTCAGATTGAGACAGGGATATTCAGAAACTGCTCTCGACAGACATCACTGCAGCAAAATGTTAAAAGACTTGAATCAAACCTGGAAAAGTGCAGCACTCATCACAGGCTTTCCAGCTCTTTATTTGGTGCCTGAGATCCCCAGTGCTCAGAGACCTGACAATTGTCCCTTCCTTTAAAATCAGGAATTCCTCCTGTTAGAGAAGCCAGAAGCAGCTGTCACACTGCAGCCATAAATCAGCAATTTCTGGGCAGCTTGGCTGCCTAGCAGGGTGACTGCAATGGGAAATGGCAAAGTCTGGGCTAGAGCAGATGGCTGGAGCACTAAGGATGCAAATGCTGCACTTGGAGAACATCTGCCTGTGACAAAACCCTGGAACAGGCTCCAGCCAACATCTGGAGCTGGGGAGCTGCAACTTGTGAAGTAACTGTGTCTCTTGGCAGGGCCTGGAGGTAAGCCCAGGCTCTGTTTGTTCTGGTTTGCTAATATTGTGCATTTAATTTCTGATAGAAATCTAAGGGGGGGAAAAAAAACCAGTTCAATATTTTCCACTTCCTCAAACCATCTTGTTGTTGCAGAGTAGGAAGGAGATGGACCCCAGAACTGGAAGCAGAGAGCCTGATTACAACATGAGCAAAAAAACCCAAAGATAACCCCTAAAAGCAGAATTTATCCCTCAAGCAATAAGCTGGTAAGTGCTGGTGTGGTGGTGAGAAGCAGAAGTACAGGTTTGGCCACAGGAGATA
Organism: Calypte anna; assembly: GCF_003957555.1. Classification (NCBI taxonomy): domain Eukaryota; kingdom Metazoa; phylum Chordata; class Aves; order Apodiformes; family Trochilidae; genus Calypte; species Calypte anna. The sequence continues at coordinate 2,073,444 of NC_044246.1, read as the reverse complement.
GGACAGCTGTGTTGTCTGTTCCTGCAGTGGCCTCTTATTAACAGTTGAGGAATTCTGAATTTAATGGATGCTTGTGCAAGAGTGTGGGTAGAAAAATCCTTTTTTCTCACCCAAAAGCAGATGATGGTCCCTAAAACACATGGTTAGCTCTACTACAAACTGAGCATAAATAATTGCATGATATGTCATATCAAGTCAGTTACTCTGTTTCAGTATCTACCATACTGATACCTAATGTCTTTTCTGAGGTTCACTGATGGAATTTATTTCATTAGTTGCTTCATTCTATAAAATTTCAAGAACTCTAAGTCAGGATACATAAAAAAAAGTGAAAAGTTTTTATGAAAGTTTCAGTAGCATTCAAACATGAGATTATGTATTATATTTATATATAAAATATTATAAATTTAATTCTTTATATTATGAATATTACTTGTCAATTGTTATTAATTATTATATGAACAATATATATTAATATATTTATTATATGATTATTTATTATTTAAGAAAATGTGCAGAAATTAAACACTGGCAAAGAACCCAAGGGACATACTGAACATTGGAAAAGGAGGGAAAAAAAAGAAATATGAACATCTCTCAGTCTATAGACTGTTTTGCAAAAAAATAACCTCTGTCTCTAGGTGTATTTCAGTAACATCCCACTTACCAAAGTTATCTCCAGAGGTGACTGTGGTGATGGTCAGTGTGACCACCAGATGAGAACGAGAGGAGTGAGCATGCACCAGTGTGGGGTGCCTGGCCCTCAGCTGGAGGCCTCTCTTCACCAGATGCAGAAATTCAGATACATTTTCAACAGTCCTAAGAAGTCAGGAAACAAGATTTAACTCACAGAAAAAATCCAAATGAGAAAGCTGACAACTTAGACATGAATCTGAGCATTTCCACTCCCTCACTCTTGTAACTTCTTATGCTAACCCCAGTTTTGAGCTGCATAAACAACTGATAGAGTGCAAGGTGAAAATTCATGACAAGAGCTGTGAGGCAGCACAGGAAGAAGTGGCCTCTCAGCCTTTCATCTAGAATCACAGAATGGTTTGGGTTGGAAGGGACCTCAAAGCTCCTCCAGTCCCAACCCCATGGGCAGGGACACCTCCCACAGCCCAGGGTGCCCCCAGCCCCATCCAACCTGGGCTGAGACACTGCCAGGGATGGGGCAGCCACAGCTTCTCTGGGAAACCTGGCACAGGGGCTCAGCACCCTCACACTAAAGATTTTCTTCTGAATATCTTCCCATGCCACCTGCTCTTTCTTCCACCCTCTGATGGTTTCCTTTTTATGTCTGAGCTTGCCCAGGAGCTCCTTGGTTGGTCCATGCAGGCCTCCTGGAATTTTTGCCTGACTTGTTAGGATGCATTGATCCCAAGCTTGGAGAAGGTGATCCTTGAATAATAATAATTCTGGAGTCCCTCATCCCTGCACACCTTTATTCCATGGCACTTTACCAAGGGGGTCTCTGAAGAGGCCAAACTCTGTACTCCTCAAGTCCAGGGCAGTGACCTTGCTGTGTCCCTTCCTTCTTGGATCCTCAAGGATCTTGAACTCCACCATTTCATGCTCACTGCAGCAGAGCCTCGCACTGGGGTGATCTGATTATCACCTCAAATCCAAGACCTTGCCTTCCTGAGTTTTGAACTTCATCTCCCAACAGCCAGGACTGCTGGGCTGAGAGGTGAGCAGCCTCTGCTAGGGGGTAGGAGGTTTGCAGGAGAAGAGGGACCTCAGGGATGGGCACCTGCTGGGAAATTCCAGTGACTTTGGAGGGAGAAAGCATCCCCAGGCCAGTGCTGCAGGCATGGCACAGAAGCCTCTCAGGAGGACTGGCAGCAATCATTTTTTAGTGTTCTCTCTGTGGCTTCCTTGTGCTGTGTGCACCACACATTCCAGGGCCAGACTCTGCAAAGAGAAGGCCCTGCTGTGGTTAGGTTAGAAAATGTGATGTTGAGTGTGCTCCAAAGTCAACCAAGCCATAAAAGAAGGAGACTGAGAGGGGTTTTTTTGGTGATTCAGTAAGATGCACATGTTAGCAGGAAAGAGACTACTGTAATTTAATGGATATATGGAGAAGGCAATGAGACCCAGCAGGCCTATATATTCTAGATGAAATATTATCACAAATTGAGGATGTGTTTTTATTCCAAGCACCAGCTGTTTACTTTAGATTTTGGGCAGCTGGGTGGCCTCATTCAATGATTCCCTTACTTTGTTTGGGTTTGCTTTCTCTTCTTAACCTTTCTGTGTAATTATTAATCTCACCTGTTGATGAACCAGAGGTTTTCCCCTGTTTGCACTGTAACTGAGATACAAGACCATATTCTTATTTCTTTTTGCATTAGAATTGGCTATTCATCAGTTAATTGAGGTAGGGGGCTTTTAAGAGGTGCTTAGTTCAAGGTGCCAGGTTCCTTTACCAGAAATTAAAATTTAGAGGAACAAACAGAGCTGCTATTTCATTAATTAGAAGGACAAATGAAACCTTATTGCAGCTTTTAGCAGTCTCTCTGGCACAAGTCCAGCTACATCTCACCTCTCTCTGTCCCAAAGCCTAGGGAAAAATCCTGGGTTAACAAACAACTCTGCAAAGCCCCTTTTGGGCTCCTTTTCTGAAGGAGATTTTCATGCCCTTAGCAGCAAAGCCTTAACCAGGTGCCAGGAGCTGGAGTGAAGTCAGAGTTGGGGAAATCCAAGCACAGAGACTGGAAGGAACCCACCAGGCAGCAAAAGGAGGGCAAAAGAGAGTATTCAAGATTCAGTCATTTTTAAATCCATCCCATGCTTTCTGGAGCATGCACAGTGCAACCAAGGGTGCAGAATTGCTCTGGAAATCCTATTCAGCCCTAAGACTGAAGAACAGGGGTACCTCAGCCACAGGCCTCTCCAGAATACTGCAGTGGTGATTGTTACACAGAAAGGGAGGAGAGCCCTGGAGCCTCCCTGGTGAAGAAATCCATTTCCCAATGTCTTTGGGGTCTCACTTTCCTATGAGCTGGTAGAAAATCCCTGTCACTAAATGCATGCAGCTAGGTGGAAGAAGAGCAATATTTACCTAACCCTCCAGTGCATTCTTGTGTTTTTATCAAGGCTTTCTGGCAATAGCATAAACCCACAGAAACAAACAACTCCCAGGCTGCTTCTGTGACTAAGTCCCACAAGACAAAAACATTGCCTTCACTTATTACCACTGAGGGTGGGTTTTATTTTAGTTGGCAGGGGGGAAGTGAAGGACGCTTTTCCTATCTGACTTCTAATTCCTCCTGGAAAAGCAGAGATCAGATGACCATGACAAGCATTTTTACAGAGAAATGTGAAATGTTATAACTCTGGGCTCAAACATTTCAGTAGGGTAAGATGCTGCTTCTCTTCTCACAAACATCATTTATCCAAGGAGTAGGGCTTTTTTTTTTTTCCCCTAAGTTTCTAGACCTCTCTGTAGTGTACAAGCAGAAATGTTCCCTTCTAGAATCTGTTCACTCACAGGGAGATGCCCAGTAACTTAATTTTCTGGGTAGCATCACCTCTCTGGTGCCACCAGGACTGTTTGTCATCATTTCTTTGCCAGTGTTGGTTTAATGCTTGCATAAACAACACAGCCATGGCCAAAAGGAAGCATCTGAAGGGATTCACTCTTGTTCATGGATGAGCTGTGATGAACCTGTGACTTTTTACCATCTAGGCAGCCAAGGGAAGTGGCTTATATAGAGCAGGAAAGTATTATATACCTGCTTTGTACACTACACATATGTGTACTGAAATCAGCCTTTGTACTGCTTGGAAAGTACAAGAAGACATTAAAATGCATAAGGCACTAAAAGAGCTGTAACCTTAAATACCTCAGCTCTCCCTGCACCATCCAGATGTGTAAATAAGAATCAAACCACACACCAACACTGGCAGGGTGGACATCTTAAAACTGAATAGTCAGAAGCTTAGCTACTTCTTCAGGAAGATGACCATGAGCCAGCAGTGTGCCCAGGTGGCCAAGAAGGCCAATGGCATCCTGGGCTGGCTCAGGAACAGCGTGGCCAGCAGGTCCAGGGAAGGGATTCTGCCCCTGTGCTCAGCTCTGGTGAGGCCACAGCTTGAGTCCTGTGTCCAGTTCTGGGCCCCTCAGCCCCTCAGGAAGGAGCTTGAGGTGCTGGAGCAGGTCCAGAGAAGAGCAAGGAGGCTGTGAAGGGATCCAGCACAAGTGCTGTGAGGAAGGGCTGAGGGAGCTGGGGGTGTTGAGGCCGGAGAAGAGGAGGCTCAGGGGAGACCTCATCACTCTCTCCAACTCCCTGAAAGGAGGTTGGAGCCAGGGGGGGGTTGGGCTCTTTTCCCAGGCAACTCTCAGCAAGACAAGAGGGCACAAAAGGTCTCAAGTTGTGCCAGGGGAGGTTTAGGTTGGAGATGAGAAAGAATTTCTTTCTGGAGAGGGTGCTCAGGCATTGGAATGGGCTGCCCAGGGAAGTAGTGGATTCTCCGTGTCTGGAGATCTTTCCAAAGAGCCTGGATGTGGCACTGAGTGCCATGGGCTGGGAACTGCAGCGGGAGTGGATCAAGGGTTGGACTTGATGATCTCTGAGCTCCCTTCCAACCCAGCCCATTCTAGGATTCTATGATTCTTTATAGGTTAAAGACCCTGGATTTCCAAGAACTATGGGTCCAAATGCCAGCATATCAATTCCCATTTCAATGCCTCCAGTTACAAAATGAGAATATTAAGCAGTGTAGATGGGTATTTATCTAAAAAAAGATGACTTAAAATGTTATTCTTGCTTAAGCCTCTTTTTTAAACTCCAATGTGTGTAGGGAAGAGCTGCTTGAAAATCCACAAGCAGTACATCCATCCCGATTATAACCTGTACCTTTTATAACTGGTAAGACTGAAGGGAAAGGGCTTTGTGACAAGTTTAGTTCTTCTTTTCTAGAGCTGGCAAGATCCAGCAGCAATGAAATGCACATCTCTCTTCAGGCACTCTGAGTGGAAGGTGCTCAGCACAGGAGTATAACCCAAACTGCTGGCATTCTTATTTCTGAAAGTATTTTGACTTTTACAGCCAAATACAGTCTCACAGACTGAGCTAATGGAAGGAGTGAGAGCTCTTCTTTTGGCCATGGCAAGGACTCATCCCATGGAAGTGGTGCCTGTAGTGCAGTTGGTGACAGCACTGGTTGGCTGAGGATCAGAGCCTGTACTTACTCATGTGTGAGCAGTGGGACATCACTCCTTCCCTCTCGGGTTGTGACAACATCACGTTTGACTCCAAATACTTTTCCACAATTGTCTTTGGCCAGAAGATCAAAAATGTCATTATTATACACTTGTACAACAGAAACCTCCACCCAGTAGCTTCCTGGTGGCTTTTCTGAAATAAGCCTGGAGAATAAAAATTAAAAAAAAAAAAAAAGATAAAAATAAAAAAACAAGACAGAGAGAACACAAAAGCAAAGAAAAAAGTGTTGAAGTGAAACTATAAGTGAACAACCTCTAAATAAAATCTGTTCTTTAACTGTAATCTAATTCTAATATGATAAAAGTGCTGTAACCACCATACCCATGCTAACATTAACCTGAGAATCAGAACATACAGTTAAATTATACATAAAGCAGTAAATACAACTTCCTTTCCCAAACAGCTGTGCCAGCTTACATGGGTTTTCTCCACTACCTTACCCCCTACTTCAAGACTTTTTTTATACCATTTCTTTGCTGGATGTTGCTGCAGATGAAATCTGGCAGAGTGCAAGCAATAAACAGGCAGAGATGGTAAACTCTAAGTGGTTCTCTGTCCACAGCCTCAGAACATTCATAAATAAAGGGTTTCTCTATTCAGAAGGGTATTTACAGTTAAGCACAGTTATTCTGGTGCTAAATTGGATCTTTGATTTAGTTTACACCCTTCTCCAAAAGAAATAGCTGAATAAAACCTCTCTGGTAATAGAGCTGTGTTTCAGCTCAAGTCATGCATTAGGTTCAATTAGAAAACTCAAAGAGCTCTCAAAGCAGGAACAGGTTGTGGTTAAACATTCTGCTCTCATGCTTCTTGGGACTGGGTTCTAATCTGGGTCCTCTTCATCTGCTCCAGTTTTCAGTTTTCACAGAACTTGTAAGAACTTCATAGTCTTTTGGATTCCCACAGCTAAGGTTGAATCATACTCAAAATTCAAACACCAAATGGCAATCAGAAACTTTACCTATTGTCAAGCTGAAATGTCTAATGATAAACACATTACAAATATTATTTTATCCTTCCTATAAAGTTGAAGGTGACTGCCACTAAGATGAGCCTTTCCTTCACTGTTACCTGAACACTTCTTGGGTAGCACGAGGAATAATTCCCAGTTCTGATTCATCTTCAGTGGAGAATGCAAAGTTCTCCTCTAATTGTGGTCCCAACATTGTGTATGTCTTCCCACTTCCAGTTTGCCCATAAGCCATGATACACACGTTGTACCTGAAAAGGAAAAGGGCCCTTCATTTATTTTTACCATTACCAAATGTGTCTGTCAGGTGGCAAACCAAACCCCAGACAATTTGGGATCAGAGAATCCCAGATCATAGAATCATAGAATTGGCTGGGTTGGAAGGGACCTCAGAGATCATCAAGTCCAACCCTTAAATTTAGATTTAGAAAAACCCTTAGATTTATCAGAGCTGGAAGGGATCTGGTCCAACTCTCCCACTAAAGCAAGCTGAAAGAAATAAAAATACACACACTGGCCCTGCAGGTTTCTTTCTGGAGATCTCAAAGATCTGTCAGAAATTAAAGCAGTGCTCATAACATCACCTAAACAGATTTTATTTCTCAAGCAGAGTTGAAGAGACTGACTGATGAGGTTAGACCTCCTGTCTGCCCAGCTTCCAGTTCAGGCACTACTGAGCTGCTTGTTAATCAGCTCCTGAACCACTGCAGTTTACAGCAGAACATTTTAAAGTAAAGCATGGCTGGGTTTGATTTGTCTGCAAACCACAGCACTAATATCTGAACAGCTGGGAACAGTAAACTCTTCAGCTTTCTCATTTATTTTTTTTTGTTGTTGTTGTTCAGGCAGGCTCATAAGTCATAGCCCTGTCAGTGGAAAAGATAAGACAGCCCTAATAAGAGGCACAAATTTGAAACCAAATGCATTAGGTCAGGATAAGCACACACACCAAGACTCTTCTGGAATAGGAGTGGTAGGAACTGCTCTGATATGGACTTGTAGAAGGTGAAAATGTGCAATGTCACTGCAGAGGTACAGGCACCCATGAACCAAGTCTTTCCCTTCTGAAGTGGACGTGGACAGAGCTCTGAAAATGCCTATTTCTCTGCACCAAAATTAAGAATAAAAGAAGTCCACAGCTTTGAGCTCTGTTGTGGATCTCTGTGCTGCAGGGATCTGGATGGAGATGGAGGAATCCTATCCAGAAAGTGTGTTTCTAAGTCAACATCTGAAGCCAAACAAGTGGCCAGACAGCAGGTACCCAGGCACAGTGCTGTGTTTGAGGACCAGCACTGCACTCTGCAGGTGAAGGTTATTCCCTGCTTGGCTTCATCTGTTCTGCTCCTACCAGAACTGCTGCTTCCTGGACTGTCCTGTTTGTCCAGAGGCACAAAATGTCACTGCCTAAAACACCTCCTCTGTGGGGAGACCTGAACAGCTGCTTTTGGTTATCCTCATATCAAAAATCTTTTTTTCAAGCATATGTAAGCAAATTTCAATGCACACCCCTCATCTAACTGTTTTAAAGTTATGCTTTTAAGCCATGAATTACTTACATGGCCACTGCAGAGAAATAGACATATATTTGCAGCAAATTTTTTGCATCTTAAGCATGCCTAGAAGCAATTAGTTTTGGAGGATTATTTAGAAAGCTTTCTCTTGATAGAAAGCAATGTGGGTTGATAAGCAAGACAGCAAATACCTGTGGGCATCCTTCTGGGGATGTGAAGTCAATCCTGCAGCAAATGAACCTCTAACTAAGGTCTCTCTGCATTTCAGGATGCAAAGAATGAAATAGAAGCTCAGTCATAGATTTGATGAAGTAAGAGGATGAGATAATCCTAATTGAAAATAAAGAGCACTACAGCAAAATGAAATGTGCTAGAAATTAGGGCTGTAAATCTGCAATAATGGATTTCTCTCAGTTTTCACTGCTGACATAACTCTTCTTGAATTGATGTCAGGGGAAAAGCTCCCTCTAATTTAGGAAGCTTTCAGCAAGGCTAACAAGGAGCAATTTTCACAACTCTACCCCTAAGACACACTGCCCAGCCAGTCCACAGCTTCGTGAGACTTCAGCCCTGCTTCAGAATCAGAGAAAGCTTTAGAACTGAAAAGGGAGCCAGAAGTTTGTAAGTAGTAGCTTTCCATGGGAAAACCAGAATGGAAGTCTTCTTTGGAAGTCTCTCAAACTTTCATCTAGTCCAGCTATTCAAATTTTCCTTAATTGCTGCTTGTTGGAAAAAAAAAGCATCAGGGACACAATAGTGTGGTATGATTAGAAGCTAAGTGAACAGGTGCTTGGAACATTGAAGACAGAGATGCAAAAAACCCCTAAAACACCTCAGTGTTTCAGTGAGGCCAGATGAGATCCAGCTGTCTGAAGCAGTATTATACCTGCTGAGTAATTGAACAGGAAGAGAAAGAGCAGAGTGGTTTAAATTTACCTGGTTTATTCTGTTGGTGTTCTGGTGACACCACCATGGTTTCTAGGAGAGCAACCTGAAAACTTTGGATTACAATTAACCTGTGTGCCCTGACATTTCTCTTTCTCCACTCTGCTTTGTTAGTTCTTAATATTCTTGTGTCAAGAAGTTCTTCTTGTCAAGCCAGAATACCAGAAGTTTAACAGCATTTCTCTCCTGAAAAGAGTGTGGTTGTTCAGTGAAGCAGAGTTATCACTAGGAGAGAACACTTAAAGGATATCAAAGGAGAAGAGATGTAGTCTTTAAAATAAACAAACAAGTTTGATTGATCAATGCTGTAAAGAAATGTTATCTTACTCCTTCCCTGGCCCTGTCCAGCTAACTGTAAACTTTGAAGTCTGCTGTACATTGTCTGTTCTGCACATGGGACAATCTTTTCTTCCTGTATATTTGTACTGAAAAATGAAACAATTCATTAAGAAAGAAAAATAAAGAAAAAAATAATAAAGGAGTGGAACATTCCTTTCTACTTAAGCTAGAAGTTGTTACAGACCACTCTGGAGCCCAGACTAAAACAATCAGGAGCAGCAAAAAGGTTCAAGGTTCAGACTAAGTGTGTCTGTTTCCCATTTACAATGGGAAAGCTGCTGAGAAACATGGCTTGTAGGCACAGCCTTGCCCTCCCCAGAAATCTGCTTCTGTTTAAATGGCACTTCTGAAAGAACAAGACAGCTTTTTTGTTTTCAGTAACAGAACATTTCCTAAGTGACTATAAAAATCCTAGCTTTTAGGAGAGGATTCCCTCCATGTGGAAATTAGAAAGGGGGAAGTACAGCAGATCAAGGTACAGATCAGATCTGTCTGAAGATACTTGGGCAACATACAGAGCCAAAGCAAACATGTTCATTGCAAAGGGAAAACCAGAGAGAGAAAACAGGAGTTCTGGAGTTATTCAGGACTTCTTCAAACTCCTTGAGCCTAGAGTTTCCTAGCTCTGGAAACTGTGGTTCCTCATCCTTGGTAAGCCAGGATGCCCCTTTGGCCCCAGAGGACTTTCCTGAGCCCAGGTAGGGGCCCCTCTGTGGGAGGTAAAGAGCTGAGTGGCATTGCCCCATATCCACCATCTCCTCTGTGCCTCTTCTTTTCTTAAGAAAAGGAGACTTGGAAACTTCAGCATGCAGACTGCCAGGAGAAAGGTTTGTCATTCTTCAGCTAGGCCACTCTGGGTGGATGGGGACTGTCTGGCCCTCTACAGGGAGGGGAAGGTCCATGGCAGCTCCACAAACTCATCTGTAACTGACTGGAATTGGAGCAGGAGTGAGGAAGGAGCAAAGGAAGTTTGGTTTGAATCCCAGCTCAAGCCTCAAGGATTCCACTAACAGCCTGAGTTGCCTCTGGTGCAAATGGAGAATCCCCCTTCATGAACTTCAGAGGCTAAAAATGATTGCACAGATTGGTTAGAGGTTCTTACTGATCAGTTTTGTACTCAAACCAGAATCCTGTTTGCACTCCAGTGTCTGAAGGACTGTTAGAACCACACTGAGGATGCTCAGTTTTGGTGCAACCAGGAATGGATGGTGCCACCTCCTGCACACAGACCCAGAACAGCTGATCAGAGTCACCCTGGCAGGCAGTGTATAAAATACAAATGCAGAGCAGTTATAAAGTACAAACCTACCAAAACCTAAAAAAAAAGAGAGTATCCTCCGTTAGAAGCAAAGCTTAAGTTGGCCAGAATGAAAGCAGATGAAAAGAAACCTGATTTTTTTTGGTTCTGAAATTTGTCTGCTCTGCTAAATTTTGTAAACTGTGTTTTCAGTGTTTACATCAGGAAACAACATTCACTTTGTGTTGAGTGGAAAGAAAACAGGAAAATGCAACTGCAAAGCCACAAACTTGGCAGGACCACCAGTATACAGTATTTTTATTTTTTTTTTTTTAATTGATGGATTGCAGTAGATTGTTGCCCTTTGGCTTTCTTACTCCCATTTTTTAACTTACCCATCCAGGAGAGATGTTAGCAAAGGGGCCACATCCACAAACACTGCCTCTTGAGACTCTGAAGGACTGTAAACTCTGAGGAGCAAAGTGCAGAGATTAACTGAAAGAAAAAATACTAATGTGTTGACACAATAAAAGAATACAAAGTAGGGAAAATGGAGGCATAAACCATAAAAACCCATAAAACCATAAAACATTCTTTTACATTATGATTTGAATCTTGGACTAATCTTTAGACAGAATGAAAGACAATGGAATAGAATGAGTTATTCCACCTTTTAGAAAAAAGCAATGCCAGACAATCCTTGGGCCAAAACAATGATGTCTAAAATGACTGCACAGAGTTTCCAGATGCAAAGGGGAGAAAAAAAGTTAACACAGGGCTCTTCAAAGAAGCTTTTCCTCCAACCTTTTCAATTGGAAAGTTTGTACAACATAAAATCAGGACCTGAAAATAGGAAATCACCAAAGGGAGGATATTATAATCTGACTGAAGAATGAGGACACCCTAACTCCTTCATTTCTTCTCCAGCACACCAAGAATGCATCCCCCTGAGATAATATTCTCACCAAATGCTGTTTACACAAATCAGCAGAATCCAAGCCATGAATGTCATTTAACCACACAACTACTGAAGGTACAAATGTTTATCTTTGGAAAAAGCTTCCTTTTCTGCAGCCTCTCTGTTGTGATTCTTTTTAATTTTTTTTTTACTCTACTTCCCAGTGAGTGGTGTGTGTTCTCTGTAGCTTAGAGCAAAATGACTAATTAAAACCAGGAATTTTCATAGCAGCAAATATTACAAAGCATAGTTACTTCCCTGTGCATCCACTATACCAATACCCTTCACTTAACAGCATCCCACAGCTTGTATAAGATGCTACAAGTTTAACTAAAATAAGACAGTGTGTGCCAGTTAACATTTATTGAGGTCTCTTTGTATATTTGACCAATATCTGGCTACTACAGCCTGCAGAAATGCAGATTTCATGTTCTCAATAAACAAGGGATCTCTGATAAACAGATACTCAATTAGAGCCAACCCACTTAGTTCAGCTTTTTCTTCCTGGCAACAGCCAGAGAAAGGAGCAAGAGACACCATGGAGGCTGGAGACAGAGTAATCCATCTCTGGGGCTCATCTTAATCCTTAAATCTGTAAACTGGCCTCAAAACTGAAAAGTGAATTGAGTATCAGTTTCAAAAAAAAATATTATTGGAATCAGTATTCTGGGGATTTTTTTGCATCTTGTGGAATTCTTGGCCTGGAGTCACATCCTGTGGCAACATGTTCCACAGCCTAATTGTCAGTTGCAGGGAAATGTACTCCCTTTAATCAGGAAAAGAGCACTTGTCTGGCTTGATGGGCAAATATTGCTGGTCTTGCCATTCCACTGCTGTTCTGACAGCAAGCACTACAAGGAGAAAAGGAGAACTACAAGGAGAAAAGAAGAAATATTCAGGGATGTGGCACAGTTTTGTAGCAGGAGGACACAGACCCTGACCAGCAGAACTCCATCCTTGCTTTGCATGCAGATGTGCTTATCCCTCAGTAAACTCTGCACATCAAAGCTGTAAGGTCAGTGTGAGGGAGCAAAAGCACCTCCAGACACTTTTCTCTGCTACATTTATCATCTGCAGTTGATGAAATATTCATCAGTAACAAGTCCTCCATTTACACAAGTAGGCCTCCAACTTGGTATGTGTTGAAATTCTGTTCTTCCTAACACATCCAGACATCTCGGAGCTACTGTATTAAAGAAAAAACCAACAAACCAAACCCAAACCAAAATAAAAAGACATTATAGATAGGAACATTTATAGCCTTCCCTTGCTGTTGATGAATTTGTTGTCTAATAAAGCCAGTGTTTGCTACCAACAGCAACCAGTGCTGGAATCAACTTTTTTAGACTAAATTAGAATCATTACTTATCCTCCATTCCTCAAAATTCAGCCAGGATCCAAATGAAGTAGTTTGAAGTAGGCTTGAACTAGTTTGTGCCACACTTTCATCACAACTCTGGCAGATAACCAGTTATCTGAGCCCATAAGAGATGCAGCAAATCAAAAGAATCTCCTATAAACCTGGGTGTTTTTACCAGGACAATGAGAGGTTTGTCCCTGTGTACTGATTAATGTTGATTTCATCTTGAAAATTCAGAGCTTCCTTTTTTTTTTTTTTTTTTTTTTTCTTCTGTATTTTGCTAACTGATTTGCCAATAAAATTATAAAAGCACAACATGCTGAAAGCTGGAATTTTCTTCCTGAGCTGAAATCAAATATTTAGACATTTATTAGCTCCATAAAAGTTTGCTAAAAAAAAAATAAACATTTTTTTTTGAGTTCATAAGAACCATATGCTGTTCTGTTTATAAAACAGAGCTGTGCTGGGACACTGAAAAAACATTCCTGAGAACTGCATTCTTGGGGGGATTTACATTTTTTTAACCCTTTTCCTGATTATCAGGATCTCTACCACATGCCCAGTCTCACAGCCCCTCTGGAGTCCTGTGTCAATCCCACTGTTTTTGTTGCCCTACAGAGTTGATTTCCAGCATTATTTTATCTCAGCTGCTGTGGCTGTGTAAGGTGGAGCTGGAGGGTGGAAGGAATAACTTTGAATAGCCCAGCAACCATGCCAAGGGGCTGGGTTCTCTGGGAGATCTCATGTGCCTTGTGTCAAGGGAGCCTCATCAGCTCAGTAAAACTTCACCAAGATTTACACAGTGTCAAGAAACTTCAGGTTTTTGGTGGCCAACACACCTGCAGTCCCTACTCTTCATGAGTAGAAGGCAGCACCTTAGGACACCTCAAGAAGCAGGAGCAGGTCCAAAGGAGGGCAACCAGGCTGTGAAGGGATCCAGCACAGACCCTATGAGGAGAGGCTGAGGGAGCTGGGGGTGTTGAGGCTGGAGAAGAGGAGGCTCAGGGGAGACCTCATCACTCTCTCCAACTCCCTGAAAGGAGGTTGGAGCCAGGGGGGGGTTGGGCTCTTTTCCCAGGCAACTCTCAGCAAGACAAGAGGGCACAAAAGGTCTCAAGTTGTGCCAGGGGAGGTTTAGGTTGGAGATGAGAAAGAATTTCTTTCTGGAGAGGGTGATCAGGCATTGGAATGGGCTGCCCAGGGAAGTAGTGGATTCTCCGTGTCTGGAGATCTTTCCAAAGAGCCTGGATGTGGCACTGAGTGCCATGGGCTGGGAACTGCAGCGGGAGTGGATCAAGGGTTGGACTTGATGAGCTCTGAGGTCCCTTCCAACCCAGCCAGTTCTAGGATTCTATGATTCTAAGAAAAAGGTGAGAGACTGGCAATGCTCAGCAAACCTAAACTTGAGACGAATAGGCTCAGAACTTAAGCTTAAACCAGGACAAATAATTCATGTTGGATGCATTTGACTATAAATCAAGTTTTGTCTTCAAGAAGGAAGCAGGAAATCATCCTTGGTATTCTGTTTCCAGAGGGGTTTGAAGCATGGCTGAAGGTGCCAAGGTGTGCACTAGAAAAAAGGCATGGGGTAAAATCTTGTATTTCTTGGTTTGCAGAGATCTCATTTGTGTTAATTTAACTCTTCTCTTTTCAGAGGGGCAGATCAGCTCCATTCTGAAGGAACATAAAGCACCTTTCAGCCTGACTCCCTGCAGTTTTCTGTCTTGCAGATTTTGCAATCATCCTTGGAATATCCTGCAAATATGTTAATCTTGGGATAAGGTTCAATATAAATATATCCCCCCAGCACTCTGAAAGATTGATGCATTTTGGGGCTAATCTCTGAGGATGTTGATGCCAGTCAGAAAAAATTCTCAGTATCAGTTCAGCATTGCTCCTGATTCTCAGGTATCCCATAAGGCACACACACCAATTAAAACCCTTATCACAGCTGCTGCATGCAAAATCTCTTGTCTGTGTGGGATCCTGAGCAGGTAATAAGGAAGGGAAGTGTTCCCACTACAGCCCTTGGGGATCACCAACTTCTATGCCACTACTCTACCTTGCTGTCTATGTTCAGGACATTTTAAGTTAAAAGTAGCCTGTCTGAACATCAAGGCTTAGAGTTTCCAGCTCACTCATGGTGTGTGTCCCATGCTGAAGCCATGCAATCTACCTCAAACCCTTCCCTTTAAAATGTGGGTGGCATTTTGCTGTCTCAAGCTTGTCACAAGGATCATCAGAGCTACTCAGAGTGTGAAGAGCATCCAAGAGGTCTCTGCACAGGTTGGAAATAAGCATATCAGTACTCTTCACACAGAGAGAAGGCTGAAGTGTGTCATCTCTAGTCCTGAAGTGCATTATTCTGTCTGGGGAAGAATGTGCATATCACAGAAATTAATAAATAAATAATAACTTAAAAATAACATTATCTTCTAACCAACACTTACTAAAAAATTAACCTTCACTATACAAATCTTGCAGCAATCTAGATTGTCACACAGAACTACCAACCTCTCAAACTGGAAAGTTTTGTTTATTGCTGCATGGCCAGGACGGCTGCACTTCACAAGGACAGTTTCCTAAGAAAAAACACAAAAAACCACAGTAAATATCAACACACACACAAATATTTATCATTTTTTAACATGCCATCTGACAACAGTAATAGAGGTTTGTGAAGGCCAGGGCCCTTCTCTTGCAGCCACCAAGGCTGGAAGAGAGGATCGCAGACGACACTAAGCTGGGGGGGAGTGTGGATCAGCTGGAAGGCAGGAGGGCTCTGCAGAGGGACCTGGACAGACTGGAGAGTTGGGATGATCCCAACGGGATGAGGTTCAACATTCCAAGTGCCGGGTCCTGCACTTTGGCCACAACAACCCCATGGGGAGCTCCAGGCTGGGCACAGAGTGGTTGGAGAGCAGCCAGACAGAGAGGGACCTGGGAGTCTGGATTGCCAGGAAGGTGACCATGAGCCAGCAGTGTGCCCAGGTGGCCAAGAAGGCCAATGGCATCCTGGGCTGGCTCAGGAACAGCGTGGCCAGCAGGTCCAGGGAAGGGATTCTGCCCCTGTGCTCAGCTCTGGGGAGGCCACAGCTTGAGTCCTGTGTCCAGTTCTGGGCCCCTCAGCAAGTTCAGGAAGGAGATTGAGGTGCTGGAGCAGGTCCAGAGAAGAGCAAGGAGGCTGTGAAGGGATCCAAACCCTTACCTCAACTCCTTATGTGCCTAGAAAAACCCTAAGAAGTGAACCCAATACAGGAGAAAGCAGCAAATTGAGGCCTTTTTTATTACAAGGCCAGTGTTCACAGTGGAGTTTCTGGTTGATTTCATATATATTTCATAGATATTTCTGCCTAGAACTGAGCAGAAGATGCACATTTCACAGAATAACATGCTGGTCCACAAGAGTGAGAAAGAGCTGCATTAGAACAGCTGCCAGAATTCCACAAGTTTTTATTAAATCCTCTTTCCAGATGGATTCTATAGTAGCTTTTTAAGACTGACAGCTATGTAAGCAGCTCTGTAAAGTATTGCCAGAGTGTAAGCACAGCAGACTGGTGTGATGATGTAGCAACTTCTGTGCCCTGACACTGCAGAATTGCAGAAAAAACAAAATGTGGGGTGTTACAGGAGTTCAGGTGTACACTCACTGAGACACTAAATCATCTAATTCAAGGTTTCCTGGCTGTGGTGACATTCCTGCATTTGATGGGAGGGCTGAAATTCCTACTGTGCTTCAGAGAAGTAGCTTGGAGTGCTGAACTTGGCTGGAAGTGAGCATTGCCACAGGCTGAAGTTGTAAAGAGCTGAGGAAATCAGCAAATAACAGTCTGTCCAGCATGCAAATGGCACATGAAGAGGACATTTTTTTGTTTGGGGTTTAAAAGTGTTTCTTCCTCTTTGTAGAAGGCCAATGTAGCATTAATTTCATTAGGACAAGTCTGCAGGATGAGCAATAGGAGCTGCACAGGTGTGAGTACAACACTTGGCTACAAAAATGACCTGACAAAGGAATTCTGATAGGATCAGTAACCAACAGACTCTGGGGGAGTTAAAAAACAATCAGAAAAAGGACATAGAGTTACGGAATGCATTTCTGATTGAGATAACAGATTTATTTGCAGATTAGAGGTGAGAAATAGGACAGAAAAAACTGATTTTGCTACAGCTCCCTTTACCTGATCTATTCCAAAATTATCTCCCAAGAAAAGGAGGGTCTTAGCTGTGTTAATTCATGTTTTCCCAGTCTTAGCTTGAAGAACGAGCAGAATCTTGCACATTCCTTGATATTCAGAGCAGCCTCTTTCCCATCCTCTTTTTCTCAACTATTCACAAGTAAAAACTTTCTGAAAATTACTGGAAAGGAATTGATAACATGGAGACAGACAGTTTCTTTTCTCAGGGCACCCAAAATACTGTGCTTACCATTACAAAGCCTTGATTTTTATTGAGATATTTGCTCTTTGCTGACTCTTCAGTAATTGCACATAAATATATATAAATATCCACTTTATGCAAGCAAGACCTGCCTAATGAAGTTATAATTTGGGAGATTTAAATGCATAACATGCTGCAGGTCACTCCAGCAATGTTTTAAGCACTCTACTATAGAAGAAAATCTGGCTCATCACCATCTCAGTGCCAGCAAGGAGACAACTGAGCACTGTGGTGGCTAAAAAATGAAAACTCAAGTTGATATTTTGACCTTAGCTCACACTGCTGTGCCTTTTGAAATCTTATATCTTGGTAATGGCCTTGTTTAATGCTGGAATGTCATCTGGATTTGCAGCCTCAATGCTCATTCTCCTTCCTCTGATGGATCTAAGCCAGGGCACTTTGTCACCATGCAGGCTGTTGGGGTTCATGAGATCATCTTTCTCTCCTCATTTATTAATTCTGTTGCAATAATAAAATGAAAAAAAAAACCCAAACAACCAAATCACAAACAAACCAAAACCTGACAATCTTAGAAGTAGCTACAGCAAATAGGGACAGACTGCAGAGAATCTGACTACTGCAAACAGTCCAGAGCTCCAGGTCCCTTCCAACCCCTAGGATTCTGTGATTCTGTGAAAGACCAAGGATGAAAATAGTAGAAATCACCCTCTATTGCACCCGTGGGTGATTGAAGCTGGGCACTGAGTGAGAGGAAAGTACCTGAGTTTTTTTTTTTAGAACCCATAGCTCACATGTCCCTTGTTTCTCTTTCTTAGTATTTATGAATGTGCTTTTGAATTTCACCATCAAATACTCACATCATCAACTGCATATGCCACTTTCTCTGAAGGGTTTCTTTGCCTGTAAGAAAAAAACAAACAAAAAAAAACAATTGGGAAAAAAGGTACCTTTCAAATGTTCCTTTTAGCCAAGTCAGTGCTCAAAATGCCTGTGAAACACACATTCCAGAAATGCCATTATTATTGTACCTAATGTACTAACACCACAGTTGATTGGGAATAAAAAAACCCCAACAAAGTGTAAACTGCTTAAAAAAGAAATTCAGAACAAACCAAATGAAGAGTAATTCACAGGCAAGTCATCATATTATTCTGAGATTGTAAAGGGAGCTGAGAACAAAAGGTTTTCCCTTTAGAACATTAAAGTGAAAAACACCCTTTTTTAGGTATTTACCCCTGATCTTGTGTCCATTACTTGTCCAAAAACTGTCTGGGGTTGCTGAGGTGTATAACTTCATTCATGTGTGGAAGAGAATCAGCCCTTTGTTTTACAACTAAGTTTTCTTTATATTACTTTTTGATATATTAAGAGAAGTTTTGATATAAAACAATTATTTGTTTGGCCCAGCCCATCCTGTTTTACATGGCAATTCAGCAGCTGATTGCTCTGTTCCATAAACCAAGACCAGTGAGTGGGTCCCTCCCAAGTATATCTGAAAGTTCCCCCTTCAGGCCTCTTGAAATGTCTTGTCTGCTACTTTTGATGGTGTTCTTGTTAAAGCAACTCTGTATTTTTAAAAGCTTAGCCAAAAATTAATAAACTTCATAACACTGAATGGTACTTTGTAGAATTACCACCCAGCAAAAGCAGGATAAATCCCCAACTCAGTTATTTATCACTAGAGCAAATGGTTATGTTACTGGTTTCTAGCCACCCACTTAGTTTTCCCCTCTGTTTGTGTTTCAATCCCTTCTTTCTTTCATGTTAGTCATCTCTGGAGAATTCAGCTTGCTACAGCACATACTTGCATCTAATCCCTCTTTTCCTCTTGGAATGGTTTGACACTTCAGTTACAGTAAGGGTATTATCAATCAGGGGTGCAGAGCCAAATGACACTGAAACAGAATCTCTGGTGTTTGTGCTGACAGCAAATCTCTTCTGTGGCACATAAACCAACTGGGGTGGAGAGTGGGTTTCTTTGCCCACAACTTCTAACAGTTACATTGCTGTATCCCAGGGTTTGTAGAGGATAGGGAATGTACTCTAAACAGATTGCAGCTGTGTTAATTCTGGCAAGCCAGGATTATCCCTGGACTGGCAGGACAACCTTGGTTTTCTGCTCAAGTGGACAGACTTTTAGACAAGGGGATGAGAGTGGCTAAAGCCAGTTTAGAAGAAGAAAGAAAAGGAAATGACAACTCATTTTTATGGTAGCATCAGTCTCTCCCCACACACTAAAACCAGAAAAATGAAGAACAGTTGTTCTCATGTATATCTAACTATTGTTTCTTCTGTATATTTGTGATATTTATGAGAAATCAGCTAAGATCTAACACAGCCAAAATAAATTACCTCTCCTGTGATGTGGGATGTCCAGCAGAAGAATCAAAGGGGAGTAAAGGTCTGATCCTGCAGTGGACTCTGATGTTTCCTCTCAGCTCCTAGGGTTAGGATATTAAGATGGACTTAACACAGACTTCTGGAGAGGACAAAAACCACTGGAATTTGTGAAGCAGACATGAAGGTGTTTAAGGAAGCAGGTGTTGACTACATCTTAATATCATTTGCCTGGAGAGGAGAAAATTCTTGAGCTCTTCAGAGCTGTGGGATGGTGTAGCCCTCTCCAGTTGATATGTGGGGGAAAGAAAGGCTTTAAAAATAAACCATTTCCCCCTCTTTAGTCTCCTTCCTCCTGAGCCTCTTCAGTCACCTTTATTAAATCCACAGAAAAGATTACACACTCTATTTCTTTTCCATCAGCCCTGAGGAAGATGTAGAATATAAAACATTTTGTACTCTTTTTCATCCACTTTGAGTTCATACATGACTAAAAAGCCAGTAATTTCTTCTCTTCAGGCCATTTTCAGATTTCAGCCTATCTAAATTGGTGGGTTTCATTCCTTTTTGCTGGTGATCAGTTCTTCTGGTTTTGTATTAGTGAAAAGATCTTGCCTGAGATAACCAGTGACTACTGGGATCAACTTCCCATTGACTTAGGGAACTTTCTTTCCAGGTAATAAAACTTAAGAGAATTTGATTGAGTTTTTCAAAAACACAGGTCCTGAATCAGGCAACCCAAAACAAGTCCTTTGGGAGGTGTTGAGGGAGAGTAAAGTAAGTGTACAAAAAGGAAAAAATTAATCCCAAATCTACCATCACTAATGGCTGAGGAGGATACAGCTAGATAAGTTGGGAAAAAAAGAGACAATCATTCTGTAATTTCCAGTTTATCATTTTAAGAATTCCAAAACAATTTCATATTTAGAGAAGAAGAAACTGACATTCTGTCCACTATTTAAAATGGATGATACACCTTTGGGCAATATGTTGCACAAATGCATTTAGAAGCTGCTTATTTAAAAAGAATAAGGGTAGGTTTTACAGATGTGCTTGGCAAAGAGATTCATTTCCTATAGATAGGTGGGGGAGGTGATATATCCATGAAACACTTTATTGGTGAGGAAATGATGGGCATCATTGCAGCAAAATAATAAAATGTTCTGTCATGAAATATACTTACAACTAAGCTGTTATGTAGAGCTTTCCTCTTTTCCTTTTCTTTCTCATATCTCTCTGTCACCTCTTGCAGACACTGCTCAAGATCAAAAGCTTTTATCTGAAACACTGCAAGAAAGCTCTTTCAATTAACTGTGACTTTACAAACTGAATTTTCCAGCAGCACATCATGAAATACAAGCATAAACCTTTTTAGCTTTAATTGGAAGGGTTAGTTCCTGACTTCCTCCACACCTCTGTAAAATCCCATCATACATCTTGCTATGAAATGGCTCTGTGAAGTTACAGGTAATTACCACAGGTATACACATGAAATCTTGAAAAGCAGTCAAAAATACTAGATATGTGAAGGCAGTTCAAATGCATCCTTTTCATTAGACTATGCATCCTTTTCATTAGACTGGCAGTGAAGCCTGAATAACCTGAAGTAACCTGATTTGGGATGGGATTATTACTTGCAGTGCTCATATATTTGCAGATTATTAGATCCATGCCAGCTAAAGTTTACAAGTAAACCCATTCTTTATGTTTAGCCTCATTTCCAGTGCTACTAATCCTGTAAAACATCTCCAAGGTTCCCCTTTGGCACAGGTGCCCTTGCTTCGTGGGCAGACTTTCCTAAGACTGATCTGATCTCCTCAGCAGCCTCCTTCCCAAAACTGCAATAGGGGTCATTATAAAAGCATTCTGGTTTCATTAACTGTTTTATTTTGGCCCAGTTACCTGAACACTGAACAGGACTAAAAAAAACAGAGTCCAGAAGGCACAGGATGTGACTGGAACCTGTGCACAAAGCAAATTGTTAGGAAGCCCTAATGGGAAATCAATCTCCCCAGCAATTAGTGTGATTTGAAGATGCAGAGTATCAAACAGGCCAAGCCATGGTGTGAAAGCTGAGTTAGGGGGGTGGCCACCACCAGCCTCATGTGCTCCCTGACAGAGAAAGGGACAGGCTGAGAATCTCTGCATGTCACACGTGCAGTGTCCCATGTCACATGTGCAGTGTTCCATGTCACAGCACACTGCAGGGTCAGCTTTACATGTACACATGAACCTGAATCCCCAATCAGCAGTCCATGAGATATTATTATGTATGGATGAGTGAGTGGAGCTGGGTTTGACTTGGAAGTAAAATATATACATAAATATTAATATTAAAATAATAATATAATATTAATAATATTAAAATAATACAGAAATATTAGAAATTCAGTCTGTCTTAATTTCAGACAGTATTTTCAGAACTCTCTGAAATCACCCAAGTCCTTTTCTGGGACAGTCAAAAGCAAATTTCAGCTAGAACAACACATTCTTTATTCAGTTATTCTAAGAAAGACAAAATAACAAACCCAAGAACTTCAGATTTGAAATGTTACAGCTGAGCCAACTCAGCAGCAGCTTAGTAGCAGCTGCAATCAACACAAAACCTAAATCCCAATTATCAGTCATAACCTCTGCAGTTATTTGTGGTCTTTCTAACTCTTCAGGACCCCTTGGTGAGCTAATGTTAAACAATAAACAAGTGCTACGATTTCAGTGACGATTTTCCCCCAAATGAAACTCAACCTTTTCAAATCAGTAACATTTAACAACGATGTTGAGTGTTTGAAATGTCAGTGCAATGAACCTTACTTCTCATTGCTTCATTTTGCAGCTGTATCCCTTGGACTGCTGTCAAAACTTTGTACAGGGAAGTCTTGCTTTGCCGCTGAAAATCTTTTGAAAGCTCGAGAGCAAATGACCGGAGGCTCTTCAGGTCTTGTTTAAGCCTCTTCTCAGCCAGAAATAAAAAAAATATGTTACAAAGACACAAAGCCAGCAGTTAAGGCAGAATTAGTACTACAAACAACACAATTTTTTAAGGTGCTGCATCCCAGTCAGGAAGAACTTTGTATCTTTCAGCATGTTTAGAAAACAAATCAGGAAGATACTTAGCAATGTCATTCCTAAAGACCTTGGCCAGACTCTGTGGGTCCTTACCAACATTTGCTGCATCCATAACACAGCTGCAGGCAGAAAAAAGCCTCTTTTCTTGTTTCATCAGACTAAAATAAGTGTGTGTGAGCATGTGTGTGTTCTGCCTGCTTATAAGACATGTCTGGAATTAGCAATGAAAAATTGTGATCCATATATCCCTTTCTGCATCCAATTCCCACACTTTGATCAGGAATTATTTTCTAAGCTTCAGCATAAGTCATTTCTTAAATGAGGCAGTGCTGTGCCTTCCTATGAGAAGAGGTGTGTTATGAAAAGATCAGAAACCTTTCTTGTTCAGAAAAGTATTTGTGTTATGGATATAGCAGCATAACACATGATGAGACTTAAATGTTTACAAGAGCAGCTTATTTTCACTTAAAAGTTCAAATAAAGTAAAAACCAAGTGACCTGATTTTAGGATTAGGAGGCTTCTTGTATCTAAATCTTGGAATGATCACGCACAGCCATCAGTAAAATGAACATAACAATATCTTATCTCGGGGAAGTGCTGGGATGTTTCATTAGTAAGCCTGATACAAAGTGTCTCCTATTCTGTGAGGACATTTTATGTGGTACTGGCCTTGAATTAATTAACTTATTTCAAGGATAAATCAATAATCTAAACTAAAGAGAGAATTTCTTACTCTCCAAAGCAACAGAATAAGTGGGGAAAAAAATTATTTTATTTTGTGTGTCAGATTAGCATTGGTCTAGACTTCTATCTGGGAGCTTAGCTCTTTCAATAGTCATTTATCTCTGATGGTAATCCACAGGTATTGCACCCCAAGCAGCTGTGGCATTCTACATAACCTTAAAATATTAAACACCACTGCAAAATTTACTCATCAGAATCACTGTAATTAGAACAGAATAGTTCAGCTGGGGGGGCTTTAAAATGATAATTTTGTTCAGCTATACTACAATTAAGCTATGTCCTTAATATATATATCCTGTCAAGAATCAGAATTCTTCCCTGAGATATTCTTCAGGTATTTTTTGAGGCATTTGTTGCTGCTCAGAGAAATGCTGACACTTGTTGTTGGTGTCCCTAAAAGGAACTCACTGTTTTATACTTCCACAAGGAAAATATCATGGAACTGGGAGAACAGTCCCAATGTCTTTGATGCAAAATTAAGACATCTGTGTGAGCATCCAGTTCTGCCAGTGCAGAACTCTTAGAGAAATCAGTGGAGGTCTCCAATGCTTTTTTAAAGAATCTGTCTATCTGGTTAAAGTATGTCACAGTTCTTGGGATTTTTGGTGTGTCTGTTTGATAGTGAAATCAGGGATTTCAAGGTTTTCCTTTCAAAAATACAAAGCTCAGGTTTGCAGCCTATACAGAAGATCCTGGAGCTCAGGAGCAGCCACATTTAGCAGCTTCTCAGGTGACTTTGCAGCCCATTGCAGGAAAAAAAAACCAGTAAGTTTCAAGGTTTTTCAGGCATTGCTACACTTCACTGCAAGCACTGCAGTGAATAAAGCAAAGCCCAAGATCAGGTTCAGATCTGACCATTTTCTGGATTCTGCTATATCTGATAAGCATGTAAATGTTTAGGGTATAGATTGTGCCTACATCATTACTAAATGTTTTTACCTTTATTGCTCCATACAGCTGGGTTACAACAGAGCTCCTCTGCAATTTCTGTTGCTGCCCATGAGCAGCATAGAGCTGCAATACTTCCTTGGTGCTTCTTCCAGCCAGCCCTTGATACTGTTTAAAAATAAACAAAATCCCCTAAGAAATCACTTTGAAGCAGTTATGTTTTCTGTTGTATTCTGCCCCCTTTATCCCTGTAAACATCTGTAACTCAGCTGTCTAGTCATATGTGATGTTGTAAATCCATAATTTCTTTGCTTTTACCTTTTTCTGTGTCAAGGTACATGGCTAACACCACAATATTCTACTTTCCTAGGGTGATAAACCTTGGCATCAAAATGCTTTTGGAATACCTAACACCCCACATTATGCATGAGGTGGATCTGGATAGTTACAACTGTGCCTTTAGTTAAAGAGCTGATTACAAGGTTGGCTTAAGTGCCTTCCAGTACCTACACATCATGCAGAAAGCTGTCTGAAAGGACATGAAACAGAATCAGGACACAAACCCCCTGTGTAAGTTGCTAAAGTCCTGGAGGAAATGGTGATATTCAGCCCACAACTTAGTGATCATGGCTCCAGATTCTGCCAACACTGATTCCACTCCTGTCCTGTCCTTCCATTCCACTGTCCTGTCCTTTCAGCATTGCAAGGCTGAAATCTGAAGCACTAAACTGGGGCTTCATTCAGCAGAGCAACCAAAGCAGTTTTTAAAAGATGCTGAGAAGAATGCTTTCTCATAATCTAAGATTACCTGTTAGACAAAAGCAATTTTTATGGAAAAATATTTGAGATATTCAAATCAAAAAGGAAAATAGAAACTTCTGATATTTAGAAGGAAGAATGTTAAAAAAAAAAAAAAAGGAATCTCTGTAGAGTGCTCATGAAACTCTGCAGTTTGAATCTGTGTTATACTTGAAACTCAGTCTGTATAATTTACTGACTGCCTTGGTGCTTAACATGAGCCAAAACATCTTCATTTACTTTCCCCTGCAACCTGTTCCTGTCTTTAATTCCTTAACCAGCACCAATGGCTTCTTTTTTCTTTCTTTCTGGGGCACACTTGTCTCTAGCACAGACTTAGTTCTTACATTAATCAGGCCATGAATTCTGTGACTGCAGTTCCCTTTTATTTAAACTAACAGACCAATTAGACTAACAACAATAAGAAAGAACTGATTCTGCTCACATAATGGGTTTAATTTAATTCCAGTCATCTGATAATGATAGGTAAAAAAGCAAACATTCAATTGTAGGTGACAGCTGCATGATTGATACAATGTCCTGGAACTGTTGCAATAAAGATGGATTAAATTTTCCAAGAAAAGTACTTCTCTTATTTAACCAACCTTTTCATGGGGCTTTTTCACCTTCACAAAGCATGCATCTCCTATTTCTGAACGCATCCTGAGGTCCTGCACAGCTACACAGCACCACAGTGCTAATGTAAAACGTTCTTAATATAAAAAGTTCTTCCATAAAAGAAGAGAAACAGCAGGGAGAGATTATTTTAAAAGAAGTCCCTTTTTGGGTTTGTGTGTTTGCCTTTACTCAGAGAATTTTCCAGACTCAGATGCCATATTTACAAACATGCTTGACAAAAATGCATGCAAGTATTTCAGCTGAATTGCCATCCCTAATCACCTGTGAAAAGCCAAGGGTTTGCATAAGCAGCTGCAGGACTGAGGCCTGATTTCCAAACAAGTCTAAGCTGGTTAAAAACTACTTTAAACATCTAATGTGTTTTCCACCACCTGCACAGCTTTCCCCTGAGCCCCCATTTTTCTCAACACAGACAATCAAAGCAAAATGGTCAATTCTACTTTCACTGCATTTGACCTTTCATCACTTCCACTACCAAGTTTATCTGTACTGCAGAGCCTGCCTTGTTTCTGAGGTTTGCTCCATTAAAATAGCTTTAGCATTCATCAGAACTTGCAAATTTGGGATCATGCA
Organism: Calypte anna; assembly: GCF_003957555.1. Taxonomy (NCBI): domain Eukaryota; kingdom Metazoa; phylum Chordata; class Aves; order Apodiformes; family Trochilidae; genus Calypte; species Calypte anna. Next base: position 2,047,449 of record NC_044246.1, on the reverse strand, counting down.
AAAAAATTGAGTATTAAACTTTTTGTAGCCAGCTTTATTGTAAACAGAAGTGAAGCTGAACTACTTTATAGTTCTCCAAAGTGAAGCCTCAGCCCTGCAATTGGATCCCTTCTGGCAGACTTGGCTTTATCTGTGGAAGCCAACAGGAGCAAGACCTTAAGAATGGTGAAAAAAAAAACCAACAAGGGGGGGGTGCAGGCAGACAAAGAGATTTCCAAATAGGCAAAAAGAAGTTTACAGAGCAAGAATCTGATTTTTTATGTTCCATAAAAACCCTTACAAATATAGTTTTAGGGTTACAATACAGCAGGCTGCAGAAAGCAGTGGCAGTGCTGGCATTTCTCACTGCCTTTAGGCTTCAAGCAAGGGAAGGTCTCTAGCAAGAGAAAACAAATTTATTAGAGTGATGCAACTCACAGAGAAACATTGGCACTGCAAATCCTATCCTCCTGAGTCTGTCATCAGTGCTCCCTCACTGCTTCAGCCCAAACGAATCCAATTAGCTTTTACACGGTAAGAACGAGACCTCTGTTAACCCCGGAGGCCGGGGCTGTGCTTGTTGCAGCTCAATCCCTCAGCTCCAGCAGCAGAGCTGAGGGGGCGGTGACAGAGCTGAGGGATGAAGCTTTTTTCACCGCCGTGGCTGGGGAAATCCTGAGAGATCAGGTGCAGTATTGCACCACCTGAAATTAATCTGATTTATTTTAGAAGTCTCCTCAGTAGAAGCCCTTCAGTGAAGGTAAAACTACTTCCTCTCAGCTCACATTTTCAGATTGTGAACTAACCAAGGAGAAGCAAAAATCTTTTCAGCATTCTTACTGAATAGAAACATCAGTGCAAGAAGGTTGTTTACAAAGTATTTCCACACATTATCTGACGTTGTTTCTGACTGCCACACTCCTCATGTAGGTGCTCGTTTCTTCCAGCACATTTTGTGATAAGCTGAAACAGTTTTGGAAAACTTTTCATTATATTCAGGCAATTACTTCCTACATCTAATGCACCTTAATGAAAAAATAATTTGTTTCTTCTCTTTGCAAGAAATAACCAGCTGAAATACTTAAGATTTTTTTGGTAAAAATGATAAAGCACAACAAAAAGAATAGAATAATGCCCAGAATCAATTACAGTGTTCTTCTGTACACCTGGAAAACTCACTTGGGATGTACCAGCTGCTTCCAGTCAGGAAATTTAACTCATCTTAAACTGAGTTAGCTCATTTGAAAAACGTTAAACCCACTTGTATCCACAGGAGGTAAAAAAACCCCAAGGAGGGCTAAAAGCTTGCCTGAGGTCACCCAACCCTTTAATGTCTCAACCCAGAGTAAAAAGTCTTGACCAGCAAGGCCCTATCACAGCTCAAAATCACAGAGGGCTCTGGTCCATAGATCAATATTGAAAATTCTGTAAATCTCTGAAACCTCTGAATTCCTTTGAAGACCCTAAACATGATCTCAGGCTGCTCCCTGTTTCCATAGTGGTCTAGGAACAGCAGATTCCTCTGTACAAGGATATAAGGAAGCCAGGGCAGTCAGTTTGTTGCTGTGTGCTCTGTGACTGACTTCTGCAGCAGCTCCTTGCCTTTCCTCGGAGAGTGTAACACCAGCACTATGAATCATAGAATCCTAGAATTGGCTGGGTTGGAAGGGACCTCAGAGCTCATCAAGTCCAACCCTTGATCCACTCCCGCTGCAGTTCCCAGCCCATGGCACTCAGTGCCACATCCAGGCTCTTTGGAAAGATCTCCAGACACGGAGAATCCACTACTTCCCTGGGCAGCCCATTCCAATGCCTGATCACCCTCTCCAGAAAGAAATTCTTTCTCATCTCCAACCTAAACCTCCCCTGGCACAACTTGAGACCTTTTGTGCCCTCTTGTCTTGCTGAGAGTTGCCTGGGAAAAGAGCCCAACCCCCCCCTGGCTCCAACCTCCTTTCAGGGAGTTGCAGAGAGTGATGAGGTCTCCCCTGAGCCTCCTCTTCTCCAGCCTCAACACCCCCAGCTCCCTCAGCCCTGCCTCACAGCACTTGTGTTGGATCCCTTCACAGCCTCCTTGCTCTTCTCTGCACCTGCTCCAGCACCTCAAGCTCCTTCCTGAACTTCCTGAGGGGCCCAGAACTGGACACAGGACTCAAGCTGTGGCCTCCCCAGAGCTGAGCACAGCGGCAGAATCCCTTCCCTGGACCTGCTGGCCACGCTGTTCCTGAGCCAGCCCAGGATGCCATTGGCCTTCTTGGCCACCTGGGCACACTGCTGGCTCATGGTCACCTTCCTGTCAATCCAGACTCCCAGGTCCCTCTCTGTCTGGCTGCTCTCCAACCACTCTGTGCCCAGCCTGGAGCTCCCCATGGGGTTGTTGTGGCCAAAGTGCAGGACCCGGCACTTGGAATGTTGAACCTCATTCCGTTGGGATCAGCCCAACTCTCCAGTCTGTCCAGGTCCCTCAAGACCTGGGTAAATCTGCTCACCATGAAATGTCTTTTCTGAAGTCTATGAACAGTCCTTTTTAAAGGGTAATTTCTAAAGAAGTATTCCTTCAAAATCTACCTTTGTCTTTTAGGCAAAAAAAAAATCTTCCCTACAAGCAAAAAGCAATATTCCCCATGTAATGCTTGCAGAGTCATGCCCTCAGCTCACTTGCACAAAGTGAAACCAGTGGCAGTTCTTTAAATGTATTTCAAAATCAAGTGACTTAATCAGGCTGTTGTTATTGCTGAGTAAAAAAAAAAGAGACAAGATGAGCCATAATCCCCTCATAGATTTCCCTAACAGATTAAAAGTGCAAAACTTGAAAAGAAGAATGCATACTGCAGTGTCTTTGTTTTTTCTCCCTGTTTTCATAGGAATCCTTTTAGGAAAAACAAACAAGAGTTACCTCTGCAAGTTTTAGATGAAGAGCAGCATTTTCAGTTTCCAGCACAACTATTCTTTCTTCTTTGGTCTAAGGAAAAAACAAAATAAAAAATAAGTACAACTAAACAACCAAAACAAACAAACAAAGCCACAAAAAAACCCTCCAACCACAAAAGTAAAAATGAAGTAGAGGTCTGATGAATGTTATTTCATTACAGGGGTTTTATCATATTCTTGTTTCTCTGCCTTCCAGAATCAAAGGAGTTCATACCCCCAGCTCCTCAGCACAATATTTGTCTGCAAGCACATAAAAATTATAATAAACTATTAACACTCCATGGTTACCTCTAGTTTCTGTCACTCTGCCTGCTTAGATGGAAATGCATGCATACAAAATTTTAACTTTTTCTTTATAAACCCATTTCCTGATGTTTTCCAGGCAGGTAGAGAAATGCTATTTTATTTATTTATAAGTAACCACATAAATTTCCATCAGCTGGACTGTCAAGAGTATTTCCACTGGTGTGGTATTAAGACTGTTCCTCTGCACAGGTGCTGCTGAAGGCTTGTCCTGCCTGGCAGCCCTGAAACCCCCTCATAACATCATTGCCACGGTTGGAAAACACCTCTAAAGTCACTGAGTCCAACCATCAACCCAGGAAAACCCATCCTGTCCTGAAGTGCCTCATCCTGGTGGGTTTTTCTGGACTCCTCCAGGGCTGGTGACTCCACCACCTCCCTAGGCAGCCTCTTCCAGCACCTGACTGCTCTTTCAGGGAAGAAATTCATCCTAATATCTCATCTACACCTCCTCTGCTGCAACTTGAGGCCATTCCCTCTTATCCTGTCATTATTTAGCAAGGAGAAGAGGCCAAACCCCCCCCCCCCATACAACCTCCTTTCAGGTTGCTGTAGGGAGATGCAATGTCTCCCCTCAGCCTCCTCCAAACTAAACATTCCCAAATCCTTTTCTCCTCATGTTGCACTATTTAGGATTCTCGTTTAACTTTTGTACCTAGAAATTTAATTCTGACAGGGGAAGGGAAGAGAGAGGGAAGGTAAAAGGGGAGGAAAAGGGGAGGAAAAGGGGAGGGAACCGGAGGGAAGGGGAGGGTCGTCCACAGGCCCCTCCCCACCGCCATCCCGGGGTTCGGAGCGGGCTGATCCTTCTCCCCACCGCCCTCCCCGTCCCTCCCAGGTCCCTTTTCCTCCTCACTCGCAGCCTCTGCTCCAGCTGCCGGAGCCGCTGGGCCCACACGGAACCCGGGTCGAGCCCACGGCGCGGCCGCATCCTCCCTCCCTCCCGCTCCGCCGCCTCAGCCTCCTCCCTGAGAGGGATTTAAATAGACCAATCAGAAGCGCAGCTGCTGCTGCCATGGGGACAGGGCCCGCCTTCTGCCCCTCCCGCCAGCTGCGATTGGCTGAAAGAGCACCACAGCTATTGAGTGGCAGTGATACTCACCAATCGTCGCTCAGGGTGGGTAGAGGGGCGTGGCCTCTGAGCCCTGTCAGGACGCCTCAGCCCGCAACGGCTGAAGGGCAGCGCAGTCGTGGTGATGAGGGGGGGGAAACGCTGTAATGAGGGCTGGGGGCCGGCAAGAAAGGAAAAATAATCCCAGAGGCCGAGGATTAGGGCTTAGGGAAAGAAGGGAAGCCTGGAGCTCCCGCGGCTGTTGAAAAAAGTCCTCAAAGGTTTCACCTCAGCGCCTCCAGTTCCCTCAGGTGCGCCTTTGGGTGCACGGCCCATAGCAACAGGTGAGGAGGAGGAGGAGGAGGGCAGGGACAGGAGCTACTGTATTGGCTTAAAGGTTTTAATATTTTTTTTCCCTCCCTGAGCAGTTGGGTCTAAGGCTGCAAAAGCCACGAAGAAGATTAAGGGATAGGAACATCTGCTCCAGACGGGCTGCTGGAGGCTGGCCAGAAAGGCTGAGGAGGAGCCCATCAATGTCTTACTACCTGAGGGGAGAGAAGACAGACCCAAACTGTCCTCCCTGCTGCCCAGGAACAGGACAAGAGGACAACAAGCATAAATTGAGATTTATTTTTTTTCCTGCAGTGTGAGGGCCATCAAACACTGGCACAGGCTGCCCAGAGCAGCTGTGGAGTTTCCATCCTGGTAAAACCCACCTGGACACAGCCCTGACCTTGCTTTGCCCCTGAGGTAAATGGTGCCCAGAGCTCCAGCTCCAACTATTCCCACTCACCAGACTTAGGAGATGAGCCTGCAGGGCCAGCTGGTAAGAGGATGCCCAAGATGGGAATTCTTCATTCAGGCTATGGCTGAGGGGCTTATATCAAGGTTTTCAAAGCCAATATGTGACCTACATTAGCAATGCTCCTTACTGCTCTACTGCATTGCACTGACAAATTAACATTATTTTGAAAGCAGCCTGAAATACCACCTGGCTACTAAGATATGCCAGATACAAACATGTCAGTTTCTTGCAGGGGGGAAGTAACACTATTATACTATTTTTGCAACACAGGGTTTTGTATTTTGGGTTTTTTTCCTTGTTTTTTTTTTTAAAAAAACCTGAAGCCAACCTCATAATTACAGAGGAATCCAGTAAAACAGCACTCTCAAGTTACTGTCTACTGAACTATCATGTTGGCAGCAGAAAAAAAGAGAAAAAACCCACAGTGAATCTTGCCTTGCTTGGCACCAGCGGGACAGCCATCCTTTACAGAGAAACCCAGCTCCTCTTTCTCTCTCACAAACCACTCCTCTTGCAACTTCCTTCACTAACTCCAGCCTCAGGTTGTTTTTTGTTAAAAAAAGACCAAACCAACACAACAACAACAACAAAATCAGCAAAACTGACTGGAAGTTTCCTTGCAGTTTGTCCTTGCAGCTGGCTTAGAATTGGTAGAAAAAGGAAAACTGACAAATGGATTTAGGCTAAAAAAATTAAATAAAGAAATTCCAAAGTACTGCAGCAACGAGGGGGATGTTACAAGATGTTGGCACTAAGAAAGGCAGACAGGATTTTCAGCTATTTTGGAGAGAACAGTTTAGTAGCTTGGGGGGGTTGTGACTCACAACTCTGAGCTGTGATTTTCACATACAATGTTTATGCAGCAGCCATCAACCCCAAAAAATACTATTTCCCAGCATAACTCAGGATCCTCTCTGAAGTGGAATGGTTCATCTCTTCTATGAATGAGATTAAGGTTTTATTTTCTGCAGTTTATAACACTTTAAGACTTAGTTTCTTATCACTGACTTTAAACTGGTCACCTAAACCCGAGCATCCCTGAACTACTCCTCTTTTAGGCATTCCTCTGTGCACACCTGCAAGTTGGATAGGACTGAAAAATCACTTACCTGCATAAAACCCAAACCAAACCACAATATGATGGGTGCCTCACCATGACAGCAGCAATTTTCTTTTGGGGAGAAACTCCCTGATGGGCAGGGAACAAACCAGCCTGTCAGTATGGATTAGGCAAGGGAAAAAAAATGCAAAATACAACTTTTTTTCCTGGGGTGCTGCAAGTCAGCGTGGCCAGCAGGTCCAGGGAAGGGATTCTGTCCCTGTGCTCAGCTCTGGGGAGGCCACAGCTTGAGTCCTGTGTCCAGTTCTGGGCCCCTCAGGAAGTTCAGGAAGGAGCTTGAGGTGCTGGAGCAGGTCCAGAGAAGAGCAAGGAGGCTGTGAAGGGATCCAGCACAAGTGCTGTGAGGAAGGGCTGAGGGAGCTGGGGGTGTTGAGGCTGGAGAAGAGGAGGCTCAGGGGAGACCTCATCACTCTCTCCAACTCCCTGAAAGGAGGTTGGAGCCAGGGGGGGGTTGGGCTCTTTTCCCAGGCAACTCTCAGCAAGACAAGAGGGCACAAAAGGTCTCAAGTTGTGCCAGGGGAGGTTTAGGTTGGAGATGAGAAAGAATTTCTTTCTGGAGAGGGTGATCAGGCATTGGAATGGGCTGCCCAGGGAAGTAGTGGATTCTCCGTGTCTGGAGATCTTTCCAAAGAGCCTGGATGTGGCACTGAGTGCCATGGGCTGGGAACTGCAGCGGGAGTGGATCAAGGGTTGGACTTGATGATCTCTGAGGTCCCTTCCAACCCAGCCACTTCTAGGATTCTAAGGCTCTACACCAGCACACCTTTCTACACAGATCTCTGCTTTGAGGAATTTTGGGTTTTTTTTCCCCAGAAAAACCAAACCAAAACCTGTCTTCAGAGCCCTCCTTATTACAGGTCCTTCTGGGGAAGCCATAAAATGTGGATTTAGGCAATTTCATCAACTTTATTTCATGAATTTGGGCATCATGGAGGAGTATCAATCTCAAGATACTACCAGGTAGCTGTGCTGACTATTTCTGCTCCATTTCACATGAACTCCAGCAGTGGAACCTACAAGCCAAGATCACAGCTTTGCCATTCTGACAGGAGTCATCCATTCCAACACTCCCAAATCCAGTAACAAGAAACAAAATGGGTAGAAAAGCAATTTTAAAAAAAATGTTCAATTCTTGTTGGCAAATAGAGACTTATTTTTTTTTATATGGTTACTATTCCTGGTGATTTACTATACATTTTACTTATTTTTATTTATTTTGGTTACTATGCCTGGTGATTTGCTATACATTGTATTTATTTTTAGTTTTTTTTGGTTACTATGCCTGGTGATTTGCTATACATTGTACTTATTTTTAGTTTTTTTTGGTTACTATGCCTGGTGATTTGCTATACATTGTACTTATTTTTAGTTATTTTGGTTACTATTCCTGGTGATTTACTATACATTTCACTTATTTCTAGTTATTTTGATTACTATTCCTGGTGAAGCTCATTTTTACCCTTCTTTTTGTTAGGATTTCTCACATTACCTGACCAAAGACCAAGAACCAGCCTTGTTTCTTCTGCCACTTGTGTACTTTGGACAAACAGCAACCTGTATGATCAGGTACCCAAGTTTGTTATCCCAGTAAGCAGGACACACATCATGAATTTTGTCTATTTCCTCATTCCCCTGCCTTTTCCTCAACTGTAGCACAACCAGGGCACAGCAACAGTGGAAAAGTGATTTATGGGGATGATGAAGGGAGAACTTGAGGGGTATTTGTAATAAATTCTCTAGTGGGAGCAGCAGACCTGGCTGCACACAAATGAAATCTCAGAGTCAGCCAAATGAAATGTTTTTTAAGAGATCTGACAACAAGTTCTCCTCTCTTTGTGTTCAAAATAAAGAAATCAAACGATTTTTTATCACCACTTTCTCAAAAGGAGCTGCATCCTGGGCTCCTCTTTGCTCTTTAAAATACATCTTTGCCCTTCAGGATGCAGAGTATGACTGTTCTGGATAACTGGCATCCCCAATATTTACTCTTTCTTTAGCAGAATCTTTCTTTAAAAATCACTTTAGTTCCTTTCTGTGAAAAATCACTTCTTTCAGCTCACAGATCCTGAACAACATTAGGCCAAGAAGTTTTCCTTCCTCATCAGTCTTTGCTCAGTCTCCATGTAACATTAGAGTTTTTACCTATTCCTGATGAGATACAGCTTGGATTTAACACTAATTAATATTATTTGCTTGGAATTATATACTAAAAGGTAAGGCAAAACATTAAAAAAAAGCCCTTGTTGATGGTAACACTGTGACAAACACAGCCTCAAATAAACAGTACAAAAAGACATTTAATGCAAAGTTAAATACAATACAAACTTTATTAAAAATAGGTTGCAAGTGAAATACAGTAGAAATGGGAAACTACAGCAGTTTTGATGTTTTTCATCATAATGCACAGACAAATATGAAAAGCACTTTTACACATATTCACACTTGACCCGAATGCCCAATAGCGGCCAAATCCACTCCACTGAAGGTTACTGGAATTATTTTTCTTTTTGCTAAGCTTTTTTTTTTTTTGCTTTTTTTTTTTTTTTTTCAGATTCTAGCAGCAACAGTAATTCAGCCACAGCCTAAGTTGTTTTTTTATTTGTTTTTCCTTTAAGAAAAATTTGCACTGTCAGGCTGCTAGTGTCCTCAAGATAAATTGGGAGAGGCTTGCTTTTCCTGATGAACAGACACAGCAAGCATGCAGATCCTTCATTAACACTTTGAAGCAGTTTCATCTTCTACTTCATACAGAACAGGTGAAAGGGTAAAAGCACACTTTCAAATAAGAAACCTGAAATATGTAAAAAATATTTACACTCCAATTTTCATCAACTTGCATTTATTTATCATACAACTCTTATTAAAAGTGATTTCTTTCCTAAGGCAGTGAAAGTCTACCCCTTTGTATTTGGAAGTGTGCACAAGTCCCTAAATATATATTTATAAGAGAACAATATGATACAGGAAAAAAAAAATCATCTAAAGCCAGTAAAGGGCTTTGTCAAATAGAAAATTTGTTTGGAATCACAATATATATTGTCTTAACATCACACAATGAGAAAAACTCTGATGAGGTCCTTATTCCCACCATCACCAGCCACACAGACGTAGCTGAAGGAATAGTGGGAGGAAAAAAAAAAAAAAAAGATTAACAATTTAAAATTAAATAAGGCTATTACAGTGTGAAAAAATAGCTTGAACTGCCAAAAAACTTTTGGGTACAAGAGTAAGAGGATGTCAGTAAGACCAGCCAGGAGCAGGGATGGTTCACTGCCCACAGTCAACCACCTCCCAAACATTCCCACTCCCAGCCAGCACTACTGGATCTGATGCTTCAGACTTTTTCTCTCCATATAGGCTTTTTTCTCTAATACATCAGTTTACTTCTCCATAGGAAAAAAAACACCCACAAAATGATACTGCTGAGCTGATGATGGCAGAATTATCAATATTTTTCCATGCCTAACAACTACTTTTCTCAGTAAACATCCACATCTGCTCTGCTGCCTTGCCACGTGGCAACCTTTTGGTCCCAACTGATGGAGGGCCACTGGTACAGCCTCCTATCTATTGCTCATGTAGTTTTTAACAAAACCATCACCCAAAGGTTTCATCTCCACATTTCTGAAAGTCTGAAGCACCTGGAGTGGGGATGCATCACCACACAGACCTTTCCATACCTACAGATCAATCCTTATGCAACCATTTCAGACCCAACAAATGCACAGGACTAGCAAGGTTTTTATTCCCAGGTTCTAGCTACAGAATGTGTAATTCCAGTTATTCTAAGTCACAGTAAGGTCTGTATTGATATGCTGACCATTGTCTGAACACCACACAGTATATCAAACTATCATATAAAGTCTTATTTAAAGTGACCCAGATATTGGGCCTAAACAACCCAAAATACCAATTTCTAGTGCACAGTTGAGGCAGTTCAAGCTATTCTCACTCTCTCTGCTCAGCAGCTAAAACAAAAGTGTGTCTGTAAAACACCAGGAAACAGAACTTATCTTTGACAAGTGCTACTTAGTCTGGTGCACAAGAACTTAAACCCCAAAACAGAAAGAAAGAAAAAAAAAAAAAGTTACCTTCACGTGATTCATATCTTTAAAATTTTACAGTGCTTTCATTGGATAAGCCACAAGCTCCTGGCAAAGCAATCAGTTTTCTTGCTATTGCAACATCTCTAAATCTCAGTTAACAGTCTCAGACAGAGAGGAATCAAAGTTGCTCCTTTCAGAAAACATTCATTTTCTGTTCATTAGTAGTGTGCCCCCCATCTCAGTCCCTCAAGGTTAGAGATCTTCTGTTACATCTGATAAGGTGCTTTAAATCTTATTTTGTGTTCAACTCGTTTTCCAGTTCCATTAATTTCCTGGAAGCTTTTACTTTATTGGACACATCCTGACCCTGGGAAAAAAGTCGTTGGCGTTCCCTGAACGTCAAGTTTTCTGGTGCTCCAGGTAGATCTGTATCTTGACTGGAAAGGGGGAAGAAAAAACAAAAAGAAATAATATAATATATTATATAATAATATATTAGTATAATAAATATATATATATATAAATATATATATATATATATATATTTATAATAAATCTTATTTACAATATCTTTAAATACAGTAATTTTTAGTGACATGGACAGACAAGTTTTTTTACTACAGGATTTTGCATTTAATGTTCTGCAAGGTGCTCTGTCTGTGCTAGCACAGCACTGCTGGGATGGCTAAAGCAGCACTAAGTCTTTCTGGGGCAGCTCTAGGAAAAAAAGCACTTGAATACAAAGCCTTCATCTCTTGGGAAACAAAATTCTTAATGCTGAGGTGTGCTGTAGCAGCTGCACCCCCTCTGTGTTTTATTCCACGCTGGCAAAGCAGCCAATTGCAATCACTGCCTAAACTCTTGCACTTAACCCTTGGAGCAAATAATTTTTTTGTGTTATTTCTGACCACCACAGTGAAGATCTCAAACCACTCTTAGCTGTAACAATACTTTCCATATGTGATTAGCTCTGATAGAATAAAGCTTTAATATATATTTCAGTCTCCTGATCAGATGAGGTTTCACTTTTAGCTCCAAGAGGCTGCTCTGAAGGCTTCCCTAAAACATCACCCACATTTTAAAATGCAGGAACTGGACTAACAGCTTCTCCAGAACCTCAGCCAAGCCCACTCACATCTTCAGCATGCTGCACAGTCAAGTTTGCCTCTTGCATTGAAGACACAGCCCCTGTTATGCTTATTTCAAATTTGCTAAGAATCCCACTTGAGAAGAACTACTCAGATTCAGCAACACACCTAGAACAGCTGAAGTAATGAATTTATGAAATTATTAATTAAAAGTATCATTTTTTCACTAAGTTTATTTAGCACTGAAATTTGCTCATGTGGAGCAGCACTTCAGATCGACTTAAAACCTGAAGAACTTAGGGATAACCCAAGATAATCTAAGAGTCAAATCATAGAATCAATCATAGAATCATAGAATCCCAGGGGTTGGAAGGGACCTCGAAAGATCATCTAGTCCAACCCCCCTGCCAGAGCAGGGCCACCTAGAGTACATCACATAGGAACGTGTCCAGGCGGGTTTGAATGTCTCCAGTGAAGGAGACTCCACGACCCCCCTGGGCAGCCTGTTCCAGGGCTCTGTCACCCTTACAGGAAAAAAATTTTTCCGGATATTCAACTTGAACCTCTATGCTCCAATTTTACACCCATTACCCCTTGTCCTATCACTGGTCACCACTGAGAAGAGCCTAACTCCATCTCCCTGACACTCACCCCTTACATATTTGAACACATTGATGAGGTCACCCCTCAGTCTCCTTTTCTCCAAACTAAAGAGACCCAGCTCCCTCAGCCTTTCCTCATAAGGGAGATGTTCCACTCCCTTAATCATCTTAGTAGCTCTGCGCTGGACTCTTTCAAGCACTTCCCTGTTCTTCTTGAACTGAGGGGCCCAGAACTGGACACAATACTCCAGGTGCGGCCTCACCAATGCAGAATAGAGGGGGAGGAGAACCTCTCTTGACCTACTAACCACACCCTTTCTAATGCACCCCAGGATGCCATTGGCCTTCTTGGCCACAAGGGCACATTGCTGGCTCATGGTCATCTTCTTGTCAACCAGGACCCCCAGGTCTCTTTCACCTACACTGCTCTCCAGCAGGTCAGCCCCCAACCTAGACTGGGACATCGTGTTGTTCTTCCCCAAATGCAAAACTCTACACTTCCCCTTGTTGAATTTCATCATGTTTCTCCCTGCCCAACTCTCCAGCCTGTTTAAGTCTCTCTGAATGGCAGCACAGCCTTCTGGTGTGTCAGCCACTCCTCCCAGCTTAGTGTCATCAGCAAACTTGCTGAGGGTACATTCTATACCCTCATCCAAGTCGTTGATGAAGATATTGAACAACACCGGTCCCAGTACCGACCCCTGAGGGACTCCACTAGTCACACACCTCCAACCAGAACTCCTGACTAGCACACAGCCATACTACAACAACAGAAAATACTGCAGGATTTAGCCAAGCCAGGTGCTTAAAAGTCAGTGGACTTCTGCAATTTCACCTTTTAGATCTTTTGTCTCTTGGATCCCGATAAACTTCATGGGCCCCAACAGCTGCTCCTGTTGATCCAGTGTATGAGTTTATTCCTTGTGCAAAAGAAAAAGTAAGTTGAAGGACAGCAGTTACAAGGCAAAAGTTTTATATTCTATTCTTCAAAAAGGTGCAGTGCTTCTTACAAGAAATAACCTCCAATTAAACTCAGAAATAAATTGTTAGAGCATCAATCTGACCCGCAAAATATTAAAAACCAATAGGACTGAATTCCACCTCTTCCCCTGAAAAAACAGCTGCTCTTGTTTTACTCCTGATTTTGAGTCAGGACACACTGCAATTAGCATTCAGCAGCAGCAATCACATTGGGGTCCCTATCTTGTTAGGGCTCACTGCAAGGCAGACATCAGAAACTTTGTTCAAGAAGAACTGATGGAAAGAGCAACACGCTTCATTATCCTGTAAACAAGCTCCACAGGAAATAAGTTAAGTGCAGCTGCTCTATTTATGAAGCTACAAGTCAGCTAAGATCAGTCTATGCCATCTTTGCAATTTCAGCAGCCAGAATTTTGGCTGTTAGACTGATGAAGTAAAGTGGATATCACTCAGAAAACATCCCTTTCCTCCCTACCCCCCAGCTGTAAATTTTCAAGCAAGTATTTTGCAGCACTGCACCTTTAATTTAAGTTGATACAACACACAGGATTTACACATTATATTAAATTCTTCCTAAAGGCCACAAGACAAAACCACTTTCATTTCCCATCAAAAAATTTAGTAATTCAATCTATTATTTGAAGACCATGTTCTCTTAATAACTGCCAAGACAACGCTAAGAATAAGCATCAGCACAATATTCAGATTTGTATCAGGCAGTTCTGGTCTCAGTAATTGCAGGTGTTATGTCTTGTGAGCCTTCTTTGGCACAGAAGGAAAAGTTTCCTTCTTCCACTGGTGGAACAGAACTTCTCATAAATATTAAACAAGACACATGAGGCTGGAAACACACATGCAAATTTTAGAAAGCATGTTGCAGGCTGCATTTTTTTTTTTTTCCATCCAAAATTCACAGCAAACCAAATCATGCCAGGGATGTGAAGGAATTCTTCTTTCAGACATGAATTCAGGGTCACCTTCCCTACCCTGAGAAGCCTGGCTTCATCTCAAAGAGATGCTCAGGCTCCCAAACCACATCCTGGGGTTCCCCTGTCCACATTGCTTCAGGACAGAAGTTTTTGCTTTTCACCCCAGTGGTCTTGGAGAGGTCCAGTGGAAGAAGGAATGAGAGAAAAAACTGCAGAAGCATGGTTTACTAGAGTTAACACTCAGAACAGGAAATAAATAAAAAAAAAGGAGCTGTAGAGGAGATAATGTCAGAGAGTCAGAGATGGGAGATGGCAAACTGCACACAGTGAGCTCTGCATTTTGTGCAAAGGCTTTGTACGTTACGCAGGCAGTCTTCAGAGAAGCTTGAGCAACCAGGTGAAGTTAACCTGTTCTCATGGCTACTTCAAAAAATTATGAATAAGAGTATTGAGAATTAGTTGTATGGTTTATGAATTGGTTATTAAAGTGAGCATCATGCTACCCATAATTCCTTAAGTGTTACCAAACCCTACACAGAACTTGGTAGATTGCCTTCTTGATTTGTCTTTTTTTTTTCCAGGCAAAAAAAAAAAAATATCACTGAACATTTCTCCTTCCTGAGATTCATTTTGCCATTAGAATTACCAGAAGCAGGACTGGGAAATGCAAATTCATATGTAGCAGTATTCTGGGTTGTGGGATGATGGGAGGCAGGAAGAGTGGTGGTGACAGCAAGTGACTGATGGTTCTGGAGTTATAATTGCATTACCTGTACAGACTTCAAAATGCCAAATAAGGAAAGGAAAGAAGGAAGGGCCTTTATGTTCTGTGATGGAAGGTGTTTTATACTCTAGTTAAGTTAGTTTCAAGTAAGAATTTTCAGAAAAAAAGTCCTTTGGAAACAAAAAATCTGACTACTTAGAGTACAAAAGCTTCATGTCAGAAGCCCACCATAGCAGAGTAGTCCTAAGAGCAAGCTTGGCAAACATAGTCCTAGCTATTTAAAGAGAATCCTTTCTGCCTGTTCCTCTCTGTCTGTAATCTTATTGCAACTCATTAATCCTCTGTGATAAAAGAAGCTTCAAAGCCAGAGCCTTTCTGATATAAACCTGTGATTTGGGGTCCCTGGCTGTGGGTTTCTCAGCAGGCTGACATGGTAGGCAGGCAGGCATAATGGAATTAATTACATCATGGTAGCACACAGCAGGCAGTGTAAAGTCTAAGTAGAGAAGCTAAAACCTTTCCTCACCTTCCTTCAAGATTTGGAACCCATGACAGACAGGAGCAATGGATGGACCTGCAGGATCCATAGGAACTACTGCATCACAGGCAACACCAGGGCAAGTAAATACTTGTGGGGTTTCTTTTTCTCTTGAATATCAGTGTGGATACTTTTTATGCCACCTGGGTGCTGTACTGACCCAAAAGAGTGAAACTAAGCATCAGCTCTTACCAGCTGGGCAGTAATGATAACTAAGCTCAATACCATCCCTTCAGTGCTATTAAAACTCCAAAACACTGTGCAGAGCTCCTCTTGGGCACTGGAAAATTTGCCCTGCAAAGGAAAGGATGCCTTGCTGGAAAATGATGCCTTGAGCCTCATCTGAAATGGATGCAGAGAGGAAGCTCAGAGTATCCTGTACCTGTGTGGCCTCACCTACATCTTAAATTAGATTCACACCCTGCTGCAACTGGATCAGAAGTGCTTCTGAGAAATGGAAACAATTCAGAGGCTCGTGTACTCCTTATGACCTGGGCACATCACACCTCTGGCTAAAGAAAGGGATTCTCATCGTTCACTCAGTGGCCAAAAAGGTGATCAGGAATATTCCCTATCTGAAGGCTTCCACACTTGTCACCGAGACCTGAATTCAGTAACCATGTTAGTCATTGACACTCCTCCTGGCTGTCTCAGGTGACTTGCTGCCCTGCTTTTTAGGATGATTTAATCAGCTGGAGTTGGTTCTCAACCAGCAGAAGTGAGAAGAATGAGTGAGGGGAATGTCATGGCCACCATTCCCTCAGAAGAATATAGCAGAAAACAAATGCCAAGGAAGCACTGGCAAATGCTATTTAGGACAAAATCTTGCATTAATAAACAGCAAATTCATTAGAGAGAGAGCTCCACAGACACATACTCAAAGAGTAAAGTATGTAAGCTTCCTCCTGTGCAGCAGCAGTATAAAGAAACTTAGCATGGAGCCTTGGATTGAGTTAGTTTGGAATTCATGACTACAGCTGAAACTAGTACTCTGCACGGGAAAAGTTACACCAGCAGCAAGAGCTCTACTTGAATTTAAAACTCCAGAGTTCCAGAAGCAAATGAGCAAAGAAATAAGGGGTGTAGAAAAAGAGGGAAGGAGCAAGACAAAAACATTAATGAGAAATTTAGATTTTTTGTCTCTCTGCAAGAAAACTGAGCTGTAAAGAACCAGAAGGCAAGAGATGATAAAACACAGAAACTAATTGCATGTCCTTTGTCTCTGTGCTTGCACACTTAAGAACTATGACTATAAGGCAATTTTTAAAGCCATTTGCACACACTATTGAGAGAGAGAACCCTGATACCAATAATGATGCAGAGATAAGCTCTGTCCATGAACCCATTAGAAAAGGCTTCTTGTGTTGAAGAAAGGTGAACTTCCAGATGCCCCTGAGTAACCAGTGGTCAAGTCATACCAAAACAAATCACTGCAAGATACAGAGTGAAAGCCAAGACCAACAGTACTTTGATTGGTTGAGTACAGTTTCCAGATTATTTGTGATTCATTGTGTGAAAGAGGGAATTTTTGCTTTTGCAGAGTTTGGGAAAGGAACAAGAAAATTTGAGAGATCAAAATAATTAAAAATCAAAGGATTTGTATTAATATTAGGATTTAAGCTAGATCACCACAGTGGGAACAGTGATTAAGTGTGGGGGGAAAAAAAAAATCAATCAACAAAGTAAGTGATTAAAATCTGCAGCACCAGAGTTAAAAAACATAGGATAGTTCTGTTAGAGAGGACTGATTTCATGGTGTCTACCTTCAGAGCTGCTGGCAGGGATGAAACTGGGTTTGTTTGGTGGGGGTAGGGGCTGGCTTTTTTTGGCAGCCAGTACTGTTGGCATTGACTGCAGATGACTGGAATGAGTTGGAAAAGAAAGAGGCCATCTGAGCCTGGCGAGGCTGACGGGAGGGCTGCTGTGGCTTAAGGGTGGCAGGAGGAAAGTCACCATAAGATTTTCTTGTGCTGGAGTACTTATCCTGACCTGCTAGATTGGAATCCTCCTCCTCCTCATCATCATCATTGTATGCAACAAACTTGGCAGTATAAATCGTGTCAGGGGAGAGGACCTGTGTTTTGAGGTAAGAGGTGTTCGCTGAGGTGGGGAGGAGGAGCGTTAGATGCAGGGTTGGGGATGGGAGTTCATATTCCCGTGGAAGTGGAGGTCTGTACAGACCAGGCTCCTCAGGCTCCAGCAATCTCCTCTCTGCTTCATCGTGCTGCCTGCGCCTCTCAGCCTCCAGGCGACTGTAATACTCCTCTTCCTGCCTCCTCTGCAAGGAAGAGGAAACACAGTGGTCAGAGAGACAGACACCTCCACCACACCATTTTCCAGCACATCACTTTTTCAGCTCTGTTTCTGGGCAATCTAGGTGGACTCGTGGAAAAAATATTTCCTCCTACTGAAAAAGCCAAACAGGAAAGCAGACCTGGAGCATTTGATGTGGAGAGGCAAGATTTATTCTGCCTGACAGCAATAGAGGGATGGCTGCTTTTCCATCTGCAGGCCTCAGGCTTTGCTGATGAGCAAAGCCACACAGAGTCTTAGAATGGGTTGGGTTGAAGGGACCTTTAAGCCTCCTTCAGTCCCAACCCCATGGGCAGGGACACTTCCCACAGCCCCAGGGGTTGCTCCAGCCCCCATCCAACCTGGCCTGGAATGCTTCCAGGGACAGAGCTTCCACGATTTCCCTGGACAACCTCTGCCAGTGTTCTCACCACCCTCACACTAAGGCATTTATCCTAATCTCCAACCTAATTCTCCCCTCTCCAGTTTTAAACCCATTTCCCCTTGTCCTCTCACTACAAGTCCTTGTAAAAAGTCCTCCCCGATTTCCTGTAAGCTCCCTTCAGGTATTGGAAGCCTGGAGCCTGAATTCTGGGATTCTGGGAGCTGCAGATCCCAACTCCCTCATCCTGCCTTCCTAAAGAGGTGCTCAGCCCTTCTGCGCACTTTGTGGCCCAGCAGCCCCTGTGACACGGGGTTGTTGTTATTTCCAGATGTACCACTGCCTGTGGGAACTAAGGACAAGCCAGCATCCTTACTCAAAATGTAATACAGTTAATAAGGGGTAGATTTACTAAGCTGTTAAAGAATCTGTGGGAGAGGAATAACCTAAATTAGCTACCATCTTAAAAAAAAAAAAAGGACTTTGTAATTTTGCCTGCATGCTTATAAATGGAAATGAATAACAGAACCTTGGAATAGATGTCTGGGTAACAAAGCTTCTAGTATCAATAGGAAAATTATTTCATGTAGCAATCAAATTACAAGAACTTCTCAGAAACAGACATCAAATAACTTTGTTTTCTAAAAAAACTTCATAAAAAACAAATTAACCCCCCTATGCTAATGGTATTTATATGAGGCTACTGACCATTTAAAAGGCTATGGAATATTCTCCTCTATATTTTTCCTGTTTATAAGATTTTTACTGTTTTAAACTAAACACACTTAATTGTGTTCAGCTCTTGTCTAAGCCAGACTGTAAATTAACCAGGGTCTATTCAGTAGTTTGATCATGAATGGAAATGTGTATTGGGAAACTGAATGTCACCAAAGATTTTTCTCTGAACAACTTGAACTAAACCCTTTCTGGTTTTAATCCAGGGTGTTTAAAAAAAAAATGATTCCACTTATCTGCTCAAACCCTTAAGTCAGTTATCCAAAAAACAAGTAAGTTGTTCTGATCTTGTTCATCTAGAGCAAATTAATCTCTAAAATCCTCTAAAACCACCTCTGGCAGTGAAGACGTGTTGATCCCAAGTGTCATTGGAAATTAAGAAAGTCTTGGTGGTTTTCTTCTGTTGTCTTTTTTTTTTTTTAAGTTTCCTACAGTATATTTTAAAATACTTTTATTTTTAAATACTTCCTCACTTCGCACCCATCCCCAGCTGAGCTGTCTCTACTCATCAATCCATACTGCTTAAGGTAAAAGGTCTGACCAAACAAATTATTCAAGTCTTGAACACACTAAGGGTTTTCCTTAAGAAAATAATTCTCAGTCTTCCAAGATCCAATTCTCTCCCCATTAAAAGCCAATCACCATCAGGCAAATCTTCACAGTCTGAGCAGAAGCAACTGTTCTTCTCTGGGAAGAAGAGGGTCTTGAACAGGCTGAGAGTCAAAAATGAGTACTTTGCCTTCCAGTTGTGAGCTAAACTTCTCAAATTCATGCATAATGCTCTGAAAGAACCTGGAAGCTTGAATTCTTAGAATCAGTTTGGACTGCTCTTTGACCTTATCTGCTGCAATTCTGTACTTCCTCTCTACAACCAACTCCTTTCCTCCCATAATTCAAATTTAGGACAAGTTGGAGTCAGTCACCTCCACTCCACTGTACTTCCCCTCTCTCTTCTCTCTGGATCTGTATAACAATTACTACAAAACCCCAACCAAAGAGCCATTCTGGTGAAGAAGAAAAGTCAGGTTGGGGATGAAGGAAACCAGGAGGCAATTAATTTCTGCCCTAAAGGCATTAAGTTCTGCCACTTTTCCCTCACCCTACAGCACGGTTTCTGCACGACCACTCAGCTCCGGCCCCCACAAACAGGACATTTGTTTAACTATCATGATTTGCTAGTGGCTAAACCCAAGCTGATGCTTTCCACACTGCTAAGCCCACACTGAGCAATTCCTGGGAAGGTTCTAGAGCCCTGCAGAGAAGCCCTGAGCAGAGCACCACCTTTTCTTCAGCCTCTCTCCTGCTCCGCTCCTCCTCTTGCTGCCGGCGCTCTTCCTCCTGCCTGGCTCTGTCCTCCGCTTCCCGTTTCCTCATCTCTTCCAACTGCTGCTGCCGCCGGCGTTCTTCATCCTGCAACTAAAGGAACACACAGCTTGCATTTGTTTCAGCACGAGCATGGGTCAGAGGGGTTAAAAAAACCCAAACATAACAGCAATATAAAATACGGAGCCTATTTTTATCTAAAAAGAACTCAAACGCGATGCTACGGGTAAATCGGGATGATTTGGTGCTAAGAGGAGGCTGTGTTACACTGGTGTCCCTAAATTCCCCCTCCACTCCCCCTAAAAAAAGGGATAGGGGAAAAAAAGAGGGTAGGGGAAAAAAAGAAGGTAGGAGAAAAAAAGGGGTAGGGGAAAAAAAGGGGGTAGGGAGGGATAAAAAGGGAAAGGGAAGGGGGAAAAGGGAGAGGGAAGGGGGAAAAGGGAGAGGGAGGGGGAAAAGGGAGAGGGAAGGGGGAAAAGGGAGAGGGAAGGGGGAAAAGGGAGAGGAAGGGGAAAAGGGAGAGAGAAATTGATAGGGGGGAAAAAAGGAGAAGAAAAAAGGTGAAGGAGAAGGAAAAACCAAGAAAAAAGAAGGTAGAAAAGGAAAAGGTGAGAAAAGGAAAAGGTGAAAAGAGGAAAAGGTGAAAAGAGGAAAAGGTGAAAAGAGGAAAAGGTGAAAAGAGGAAAAGGTGAAAAAAAGGAAAAGGTAGAAAACGGAAAGGTAGAAAACAGAAAAAAGGCATGGGAAAACAGAAACAAGAAATAGGAGGAAAAGGAATAGGAAAAAGGGAAAAAAGGAATAGGAAAAAGGGAAAAAAGGAATAGGAAAAAGGGAAAAAAGAAATAGGAAAAAGGGAAAAAAGAAATAGGAAAAGGGATGATGCCCAAAACTACATACACAAAGCCACCAGGAGACCTTTGAAGCAGTCACATGTGAACCCCAAGCAGAAGACTGAGGGGACTCATGTCCCAGACAGGTTCAGCACCAGTCTCACAGGTACAGCAAAGGGAAATGAAATATTTGGAACCAACAGTCCAGAGCTCCAGCAGCCAATTGGTTTTTCATTTTGGATTGGTACTTAAGCACCAGAAAGTTGTGATTCCTTAGTTAAAGGGTCAATCCTTTAAAGTAACAGGCTCATTCAGCAACTCTGCAAAAATCTCCTGCTGTATCTGCAACAGATGTGTTTGGGCAAAAGCAGAGGCAAAGAAATCTGACTCCTGAGATGTAACAGCTCACACGAACCACACATGTCCAGCAGACAATATTATTTTACACATGGTTGTGATAAACACTGCAGAGATAAGAAAACTGAGGAACCATCACAACTTTTCCTGCTTCTCTGAAGCTAGCAGTATCTAAGCCCTTGACAGGCTGGAATATTCACTGGCCAAATAATATTCACAAGTAGAAATTAACTGGACTCCATGCTGGGTTATTTCTTACTGCTGAACATGTTTTAAAGTGATCCCCAAGATCTGTTCTGCTGATTGGGATCATCAGTGGATTTTGCTGTAGGTAACGTGGATGCTCCTCTCTACTCCTGGATTTATTTTTTTTTTCACATCCAGTTTCATTTACAGAGAAAAGACACAAAGCAGTAATGAGATATTAGGAGAAATTTAGTTTTAATAGGCTTTGTGACTACACTCTTGATCTAGGCACCTTTCCCTGCAATTAACTGACAGGGAATTTGCTTTAAAGCAGATTGGCATTTTTCTAATTGATTTTACAATCAATTCTTTTCTGGACTAATTTTCTAGTCATTATTTCCCCCCATTGTTCATGTAGTACTTATGAATATCTCATGTAGGACTTATGAGTATCTTATGTAGTACTTATGAGTATCTCATGGAGTACTTATGAGTACCTCATGACCTTGTACAACAGGTAACTTGGAAAACATTTCCCTTCTCCATCTTCAGCAGCTACCCAGACTAATGGCAGTGAAAACACCACATTTGAAGGGTTAAAAGCCATCATTTTTTGAGCTAAAGAACAAAATTAATTGGTTTCATTTAAGCACTAACTTGGCAAATGTATACTTGAAGTAAATTCCCTTTATTTAGGACTAAAAATCTTGACATTCTTGACTGCAAATTACACAGACACAGATCAAGCTGAGTAGCAGGGAACAAAGCAGTTAACAGACTCCCTGCTTAAGACCTCTTCTTCTCTTGCTTATTAAAAAGACATTATTTAGCACAGGAGATAATATTGCTGTCAAAAAGACAGACAGCTAGTAATTCAAATGAGTTTACAGAAAACAAGTCATTTCCTCTTAAAAAAAAAAACCAAAACCAAAACAAAACCCAGAAAAACTCCCTAACAATATCTCGATTTAGAGAAAAACTCTGACCCTGGGTGTCTGACCCCAGGTTACAACACAGATGCCTTTTTGCTTAGTAGCAAAGATAGCTACTCAAATGCACTGAAAACAAGGAAATATTTCAAAGAAAATTAAAGGGGGAGTTCTAATTTCTTCTGAGCTGGAATGAAGAAGGGAAACCTGGGCAGGGTGCCCACCTGGGAACCCTTGTCAGCATCTGAACCCTCAGGAATTGCTCAGACAACTGTGTCCAGGTCAGAGGGTAACACACACTAAACATCACACACACTTCTCTAGCTCAAATAGTGGAAAAATCCAGGGGTTTGTGCCCTATTGCCAACACAGGCTTGCAGACTGCTCCTACCTAGGAGAGGGTAAGAAAGGGAACTTTCTTCTGAGCTGCTGTATCTGAGCTCCTGATCAGGAACATTAAAATGTTGACAGGACTGGAAGGCACCTAGGAAGCCTCAGATCCCAGAAATATTAATATTTTTTTTAATACTGCTTAGAAGGTCCAGAAGTCCTTTGAATTTACACCTATTTATTTATGATAAAGCTGCATCAGGCCTGTTTGTAGCCCAGGGAATTAAAAAAGCCAAACACTAGCCAAGGAGGCAATTCCAGCATTAACTTCCAGCACCACTTCTCACCAGCTGTTTAATTAGCAGAAGAGCTCTCAGCAGTGCTCCCCTTCAGCATACAGAAACAAACACAAAGCATTCTGAATTTTTTTTCCCCCTCTAACAACTACAAAGTAATATCTTGGGCACACCAAGTTGCATCAGGTAGATTCAACTGTGCTCAGGAAGTCATGTGAACACCATGAAAATGATGAAATTAGGACAAAGAGGTATTTGCTGGGTGTAGTGTTCAACACCATCTATTTCAGAGGGAGCTTCCTTGCTTTTTTTAAAGCTACATAATAAATCCTTGACTGATTCATGCCATGGATCCATCTAATGAAGTATTCTACCTCAGACCACTGCAAACCCCTGTGCTCAGCTCTGGGGAGGCCACAGCTTGAGTCCTGTGTCCAGTTCTGGGCCCCTCAGGAAGTTCAGGAAGGAGCTTGAGGTGCTGGAGCAGGTCCAGAGAAGAGCAAGGAGGCTGTGAAGGGATCCAGCACAAGTGCTGTGAGGAAGGGCTGAGGGAGCTGGGGTTGTTGAGGCTGGAGAAGAGGAGGCTCAGGGGAGACCTCATCACTCTCTCCAACTCCCTGAAGGAGGTTGGAGCCAGGGGGGGTTGGGCTCTTTTCCCAGGCAACTCTCAGCAAGACAAGAGGGCACAAAAGGTCTCAAGTTGTGCCAGGGGAGGTTTAGGTTGGAGATGAGAAAGAATTTCTTTCTGGAGAGGGTGATCAGGCATTGGAATGGGCTGCCCAGGGAAGTAGTGGATTCTCCGTGTCTGGAGATCTTTCCAAAGAGCCTGGATGTGGCACTGAGTGCCATGGGCTGGGAACTGCAGCGGGAGTGGATCAAGGGTTGGACTTGATGATCTCTGAGCTCCCTTCCAACCCTGCCCATTCTAGGATTCTAAGAAGAGCTGCACATGAGCCCTGGCCATTTCTTCTGCTATTTCCCCAGTGCTCAGCATGATACTAGAAATACCAACTCGTACACCCAGGTGTAATCCTCTGAGTAACTGTCTGTAGGTGTGATGGCTCTGAATCTGTCTAATCCATTTTTAAAGCTGATGATCCTGTCTGCCTTCACAACCTCTGGTGGCAGAAAGCCCTTTATCTATCCAGACACAGCTCCAGGGACCAAAGCTTAAGCAAAAATCAAAACAGGAGTAGTAATAAGAAAAAATATTGAGATACCAAGGTCTGAAATATCCCTGAGTCATGAATTCAGGAAGCTGACAGCCTTACTCTGTTTCCCTCCTATCAACTGCTGAACCTACCACACAGATCCAAACCCAGCACATCAGGCAGACTATCTGAAGTATGCATTTTAAAAGATGATTTTTTTCAAAACTAAAGCAGTGCTGAATAGCCAAATCAATGTATTTAACAGCCACCTTCACAGGTTTTTTTCAGCAGTGGAAATTAATTACACTAACAGGATTTGCAAGCATTACCCTTCTTTCCAACTGGAAGACTCAGGATGCAGAAATGCACTTTGCAGGGGATCTATTTCTCCTCTAGAATGCTACAGAACTCTTTTTCCATGGATCCATTTCCAATGACAGCAATAAAATCCAGAATTAGTTTGAGTCATAGCAATTACTGCTGCAATTTGAAACTGTCACATTTTAGATGCAAGAGAATGGTATTAACCAATTGAAACTGAATTATATGGAAACAGTCATTGCATGTTTACCTGACCTACTTGGAAATCCTTGCTCAGAATTAATTCCTGCACTTACAACCCATTTTTTCTTGAGTGATAAAACCTGCAAACTACCACCATGTAGTCCTGGGTAGGTTCTCAGGACAATTTCACTTCAGATTGGAAAGAAATGGTATTGCCAGAGCTCTTCTAAAGACTGCAGGGGTGGGGAAGGGAAGGTTGGAAATCTTACCTCACAGCTTGTTCATTCCAAGTGCTCAGTAAGATTTTTATACACACAACTGCACACCAAATACACAGTTTTCTATCAGACAAACAAATCTAGCTTGCAAGCAGAACACAACAACGGAAAGGAAGGAAAGGAAGGAAGGGAAGGAAGGAAGGGAAGGAAGGAAGGGAAGGAAGGAAGGAAGGAAGGAAGGAAGGAAGGAAGGAAGGAAGGAAGGAAGGAAGGAAGGAAGGAAGGAAGGAAGGAAGGAAGGAAGGAAGGAAGGAAGGAAGGAAGGAAGGAAGGAAGGAAGGAAGGAAGGAAGGAAGGAAGGAAGGAAGGAAGGAAGGAAGGAAGGAAGGAAAGGAAGGAAGGAAGGAAGGAAGGAAGGAAGGGAAGGAAGGAAGGAAAGGAAGGAAGGGAAGGAAGGAAGGGAAGGAAGGAAGGGAAGGAAGGAAGGAAAGGAAGGAAGGAAAGGAAGGAAGGGAAGGAAGGAAGGAAAGGAAGGAAGGAAAGGAAGGAAAGGAAGGAAGGAAGGAAGGAAAGGAAGGAAAGGAAGGAAAGGAAGGAAAGGAAGGAAAGGAAGGAAAGGAAGGAAAGGAAGGAAAGGAAGGAAAGGAAGGAAAGGAAGGAAAGGAAGGAAGGAAACACAGGGGAAGAAGTCACCACAGCTGGAAATATTCAAATGCATGCTTAGCAGTTAAGTGCTTACTGTTTCACAATGATTTCTGCACACCCAAAGATGCCAAATCATCATCCAAAGCACACAGTGTGTTATTAGTAACATCAGGGATTGAAATGGGAAAGAGATATTGAAGAGAAAGAAACAAACATACCAAATCTAGAACAGAGATTGCTGGCACAGCAGTCTGCTGCAGGTAATAAGAAAGGGGGGAAAAAAGAAAGATGCACAGTGAAAATAAAGATTAGTTAGACTTGTGCTATTTCAAAAGCATTTTTTTTTTATTTGGTAAGTCAGCTGCTTTAGAACGAGGAACTGAACTGACATAATCCTGAAATGCAGCAATGAAACAAGCAAATAATTAAAATTTTTTACTGGTGTTGGTTTAACCCATCCAAAACCTTGGTATTTCTCCAGTGATGCTACGTATTGCATCTCTAGTAGGAGAGACAGTGAAATGTAAGCAAAACATAACCATTACCACAGCTCAAGACAACTTTTTTTGGCTTAAAAGTGTTCCAAAATGCTGAAAGAACTTGAGGCCCAACTCTTATTTTAAATCCAGCACTTGCAGAGAAGCCTGATAAAGTTGTGCAATGCAGCTGGCTTTCCATCACACGTGGCTCTTTTAGTCTTGTACAGTAACATTTTAAAGACAATCTTTGTTCCAATGACAGTTTTACATGGATTTTTTTATGTCCATAGCTAACTGCTTATGTGTACAAATTACATGTTAGCAATGCTGGGCTCCAAAGCAACCTGTTTGCCAAAGATATATTTAGCATTTCCTTTCTTCAGTTTCCAAGTTTGAGGTATCTATTGTTTTACACAGTAATAAAGTTAGCCACAAGGAAAAAAAAAAAACCAGAATAGGAATGCAGACTGCAGCAAATATAAGCAGAGTGAGTGTAAGAAATGAAGCTGCCAAAACAATCCTGGGCTCCAATTACTACTCAAGCCAACAGCTATTTCTGACTGTCAGAATAACTCTGGCCAAACATTTCTTAAGAATTAAAAATTGCTTATCACAGAATGAAGTCAACTTTTCAAGATTAACAACCAGAAGACAGCATACCACAAAGCAAGTCTTTTTTTTTTTTAAGCCTGCCAAAGCAGAGCTGTTGGTATCTGTGTTCTTATCCAGAAAACAAGTTTTCCTGCAGAAATGGTTTCCCCAGCTAACAACAGGTCTAACAGATGCTGTGAGATGACAGCTGTTAGCAGAGTGATAAAAACTTCACCCCACCACTCAGCTGCATTATCTTATGAGCTGGAATAACAATTTTCACAGCAGTGAAGGTTGGGCCAAGCCAAACTTGTCAGATAAGGATTAAACTGCCATGCACAGACCAGGTCTGTAGGAGCTGTAGCCCCAAAGGGATGGATCCCAAGCCACCTGGCCCAGCCTAATGCTGAGTGCCTTGATGAGGTGCTCAGTTCCCTGGAAAAGCATGCATTCCCTGGCTGTGCTCAGCTCCAACAACACTTAGGGGAAATATGCTGGGGGGCAAGAGGGGAGGGGAAAGGAAAAAACCCCACACGGTATTTTTGTTGCCCATTCTTTTGTAATTTCACATTTTTGCTTGCTTTCCTGTCAAATTCCTGCAAATTCCTTCAAATCCCACTCCAGCTACGTGGCAAGATCCCTTCTATTCCTATATTCCAAGGGAATTTCTTTCCCCACAAGCAGAAAAGTAAATTCCACTGCCAGGAACAGGCAGTGATGCTGATTTGCTAACATTTCACTCAACTGGTAAAGCCACTCTAAGGCAGCAATCTTAAAACTCCAGAAGCTTCACCCCCCCTTTACCCTCTAAGGACACCAAGATATTCAGGGGCAGAGAACCCACCAGGATACACATTCCCCCAATTTCATTTAGAGAGGATTATCCCTTTTTACCCTTGCTCTTCTTTCTGCCTCCAGTCGCTGCATGATGAGCATGGTATCCACATCATCATCCTCCTCTTCATCATCATCTTCATCCTTCTGCTTCGACTCCTGAAGCCTCTTCTGGAACTGCCACTCCAGCATCAGTTTCCGCAGGCGGTCGTTCTCCTCTGCTGTACGATCAGGTTTGTTCTGGAGCTCCTGAATCTCTTTACTCAGCATGTCCACGATGTGCATTTGTTGCTGCTTCTCCAGTTTCTCCTTAGCATCCCTTTTCCAGGGATCTGGGGAGAGGCTGTCACTAGAGGACAGCTCTTCCTTGCTGATAGTAATGTACTGCAGGTCCCTCCGCTCAATAGTCCGAGGCTGCTGCTGGGGCTGCAGCTCTCGAATGACAGTTTCCTGAGGCCTCTGCAGAGTGGAAGGTTTTTCTGACTTCACTTGCTGAAGGGAAACAGGGGGAACAACAGGCTGAGGAGGGAGCAGTGGCTGGGAACGCATCTGGCCCAGTTTTCTCTCCTGCTCACGGCGTTTCCTCTCTCGTTCTTCCTCCAGACGCGCCTTTTCCTTCTCATACCACCTCTGATGCTCTTCTCTTTTCTTACGCTCAGCAGCAGCCACCTGAGAAGATGCTTGGGCTCCTGCCTGGTTTGGAGGAGGAGGGGGAGGCAGAGGCAAATCCATTTGTAGCTCATCAAACTCAGCTGCATAATGCACCGGGGGAGGCGGCGGCGGAGGGGGAAGATCCGTTCGGATGGGCTGGGAGATGGCCACTGGAGTTGGCTGGCTACTGGCTGGAGTTTTCCACCGGCCAGGTCCACTTTTAGTTAAACAAGAACCAGGAGAGACGGGTTTGGATGAGTGGTTCAGGTGTTCTTGGCTAGATGTGCTAGAATCCACGGATGAGTTCATCCACTGCTCGCTGTCCGACTTCCGATCGATGTACTCGACATCCTTCCGTATAACAACTTCCAAACGGTTCCTCTCTGGCTGGAAAACTTTATCTCGGAGTTCTTCCTGGGAACGAGCCACACGCTGGAAAAAATTAAACAAGGCATGTGTTTCATAGCCCATCTATATTAAACATATTTGCAAATGGCTCACAAACCACATTCTTATTACTGAAGGTAATCACTTCGAGCGTTCCATGCCCAGGAACTTTCCCAAAACCAACAATAAAATGTCCTTTTCAGCCCTTTTAACTCCTTCTAGCCATGAAAGACCTTGCAACCTCTGCAATGCCTGGAAACCCAGACTGGCAGGAAGGATGAATGCAAAGCAGAGCTTAAGGTGGAGCCTTCCCCAGCTCACACAATTTCCCAGGACTATCCCTGACACCCGTTTCCCCCCATGCAAGCACCAGAACTCTGGCAGCTTGGGACAGCAGCTCAGACACACCAGCTCTGCCAGCCAGCTTCCAGCTGGCTTGGATGAACATTTTTCCTACTGGGAAGGCAGAGAGAAAGCTCTCATTATGACAGCCCCAGTCAGAGGGGTGCAACCTGGGCACTCAGGTCCAATTCTACTTGCTCTGGGGGTATCAATCTCCACTTCTGGGGCTTGTTTTTTGTTTTTGGTTTGGTTTGTTTTTTTTAAATACAAGCTTAGGGTCTCACTGCACTGTAAAACCTGAAAAGGAATACTGAACCAGCAATTAGGCTTAGGAAATCTGTTAATGATTTTCTTGAGGCAAATACTCATCCTCTGAACGTCTGGAACTCCCGAGCACGTCCTGTACCAATTACCAACAACTGAGAGAGGACCAACAATGCAAACTCCTCTGCCCTCCATCAGTGACCTGAAGCCTGACCTCCACAGAATGCCTTCTTTGAGATGAACAAGTGTGTTTTTTACGCTCTATTAGTCCAGCAGAGCTGAACACACAGCTATTTGTGTTAGATTTGCTGTAAAGATGCACCTAGCCAAACAGTTTGCTAAAGCCTGCAGAACAGAAATGGGCATTTCACATGAGCCAGTAGCTTAGGGCAGCTTTTCTGGTTTTTTTACAAGCCCAGTTCTCACTGTAAAGATTAAAAGGATACTTTTTTTTTTTTAAAAAAGTCTATTTTCCCCTACTTTTCCCCTTAAAAGAGCTATTGTATGGCAGGGAGAAACTGTGTACACTTTCAATGCTTGTAAGGAGCTGAAGCTTGGAGCTGTTTGCTTTATGAAAATTATTTTCTTTACTTCATTTAGTCTTAACTTGACAGCTCAGATTCAGTATCTGCCAGCAACTTCAACAGATGGCATTCATCTCACCAGTGTTAACCACCTCAGCTAAGCTTTATTTAAGCTTATCTTGTGCAAGGGAGAGATGCACGTCCAGGTAGAAATTCATCCCATTAAGGGCAGCAACCATCCTCTAGAGGTATCACCCTCCTCACCACAGACAGAGAGAGCTTAGGTGTTAATTATGCAGCCAGGATGAGGTGAGATGAAATCATGAAATGTGAAGGAGTTAAACATGGAAATTTAGCAAAATATTTCCATAGCTTTTTGGCACAGTCATTTAACTTGCAGCATTCTCCTTCATCCTCCTCTAGGTAGACCATCTATTTTCTTAACAGCTGAAATGATTGGGATTTTGTATCTGATAATACTGGGAAAAAAAGCTCTAAGCTTTTCTTCAATTGACTTTTAACTCAATTGAGTTACTTGAGCAATCAATCACCAATCATTACTTTGCTTCTGTGACACAAGTGCAAGTTAATTTACAGGACATTGCTTTTCCAAAAGCAAAAACATGCTGTAAGGCTGTGCTTTTATCACAAATTAAGGAACAGAAAGAAGAAAAAAAACCCAAACAAGTCCTTCCATATTTCTGAGTCCCTGGTGGATTAGAGAAAAAGATGGTCCAGTGACTGTATTTGGTAGATCTAGATTTAATTTCCTGCATGGATTTGAGCAAAGTCCTCACTTACAAGGAGCAGAACAACACTATTTTTTTAATTTATAAAGGTACAGTGGGGGTAAATTCATTTCAGGTCAAGAAGCAGCTGCACTCTGACAAAAACAAAAGAAAAAAATCAAGTTACATCTATTAGCTGAGAGCAGGGAACGTGCTGCAGGTGAAGCCCTTGGATGGGTCTCAAAACACTGCTACATTTCATTTTTAATACTTCACTTTGTCACTTAAACAATGCACCCTGCAGACAAAGAGATTCTTTTTCACATAAACCTTGGAAAACTGAAGGATTTAGTTTGCTTTTCAGAAAGCCACAAACCATTTTACAAGGAACTCTGCTACCATCTCCACCCCATTACCTCTAAAGAGGGATTAAAACATCCCAGATAACAGGACTACTGAACATGATAACAAGGAATAAAAAAAAAAAACAACAACAGAGCAGGGTTTCTGAACCCAAGGCAATCTTGGCAGGAGTATAGTTGCTCCCCTCAGCAACTATGGGTTAGTTTGATGTCAACAGCTCAGAGATTATGGAGAGCTGAGTGTTTTGCCAAAATGTCTTCAGTAGTGGGGGAGTGGAAGAAAATTTATTTCTGTTTTTTTGTTTGGTTGGTTTTGTTTGGTTGGTTTCTTTCTTATCTGAAAGAAATGACTCCTCACCTGCATGGTGGTATTGATTGAGTGATTGCTTTCTGCTTGGACCTGGGGTTTTTCCTCATAGTTTGGCCACTGACTCTGAGCTGGCCCCATTCGATCCTGGGACTTGGAAGCTGGGAATGTGAAATACTCCCTGGTGTAGGTCTGGGTTGGGATGGGATAAGCTTCAGGCCGTGGGGGCAGAGTCTGCTCCTGGAAAAGGTAGAAAGAACACAAGGTAAAATTTTCTAATCAGAGGGATCTGTATGCAATATTATTTTAAAACATGCATTTTCCAAATGTTTTTCCTTTGGCTTGCAAGAGGATTATTTGTCTGGAACAGGAGATAAAGAGATTGTCTACTATCAAACATAACTGTGGTTATGACTCATGGTTTTCTGGTCTGAGAACAAGTATGCAACCTTGTCCAAACCTAAGAAATCACAAGGACAGCTTCATGAAGAAAAGCTAACCAAATCACTCCAAGATGTCTCATTCTTTCATTAGCTGTAGCAAGCAAAACCCCCACCCACTCACTAGCACCAGTATGATGTTCAACTGGTTAAGCAAGGCACTGGTTTGGCTCCAGCACACTGAGGCTATTGATAAGTAAGAAAAGTTTACTGGCCAGCATTCTGCTTGCCACTTCTAACCTCTGTACAAAGATTTCCAGTAGAGACTGAGGTTATTTTGGTGGTAGTTCCAGATGCATAAGCATTCTTTCCCCCAGGACTTGGAGGCTGATCTGTTGGAAAGTTAAAGGAAACATTTACATGACTATTAATAATCATTTACATAACTTCATCAAATAATAGTATTCACAAAGCAAGGATTTTTTTTCCTTTGAATACTTCTTACAAGAGGCTGGCTCCAAATGTTGCTGCTACATTAACATCTGAAACCTGAGCCATTTTTAAAAACAATCCTCCCCCCTTTTTTTTTTTTTAATTCAACAGCCTCCAAAACTCAGGGAGGAGGCACTACCCCTGAAGAAGGATAATTTTACTTACTTGCTACATTGGGGCTGGAACGATGATCAGCTCTGTTCTTCATTAATCTCTCATCCCCTGGCAGCTTCTTTGGTTCACTGTACTCCGTCCAGGGCAGCTGAGGGCTCTCAGGTGACCCATTTTGGGTGGAATTATTATACAGCTCAAAACCTTCACTCTTTGGTCGAGGTTTACCTGAGCCACGGCGGTCAGAAACTGTAACAGTTGGAGAGGGATTTTCCCCCTTTCACTCCTACCAACTACTACCTCAAACCACAGCTCCCTTCATTTATCATCATCAAGAATTTATCATTACAAAGCAGCTCCCAGGAAAGGAAATGCTCTGTTTTTAAAATCTTTACCTCTTCAGCTACACAATCCTGTATGGACTGGACAGGTTTACTGGGATTTGGAAAAGCTCTTTCTTCCCAAAAACATTGGAAAAAGCTAAAAGTGCTTTACTGGGAAGTCTCCTGCTGACTCCCAGAGGCATATGGCATCTGGAGTGCTGGTGTAAACTGAGATAATAAGGATTTAGTCTTTTAACCCATTCTCTTCTACACTCTAGTGCCACCCTGATCTTCCTTTACAATTTTTTTCTTAATAACATTCTTTTAATTAAGACTTTTTACAGTTCCCTGAAGTAGGATGGTAAAATAAAACACTGGAGAAAAATCCCAGATCATCATATGATCAGACACAGGAAGTTAAGAAGAAATGTTTCAATAATTCTAGTTTTAAAAGAAAAAAAAATTAAAAATCAATGGTAAAGCATGTTCCAGGGGTTTCTTTTTCTATTTATTTTCCTCTTGATAATGACATGTCCCTCTCTGACCAGAAGTCATATGTCAAGAGGAGAGAAGCTTTAATAAAAAGGATCAAAAAGCCATTGAATTTTAACTCTCTTTGTACTCATTGTATTCCAGTTCTTAAAAAAAAAATTACTTCAAAACAGAACTGTATTTAAACATGTAATTTAGGTTCTTTAAAAGACAGATATGCAAGACATTTCTTAATGATTTAACCAGCATAATTTCGAGCAATATTTTAAAATGTGTTCAAAAACCCACGTAGAGTGGCACTTCAGGACATGATTTGGTTGGCATGGGTTGGGTTTGATGATCTCAGAGATCTTTTCCAACCTTAATAATTCTATGATCAACTCTGGATAAGAAAGAAAATGCTTTCTTTGGTGATATTGTATTTTTTGATTTAATATTACATAATATTTATCAATCTACTGTTTATTATTCTATTTTCTGCACTATAAAATTCATAAAATCACAGATAACATCAGCATTCTTACCTCTTTGCATCATTGGGGATGGCTGATTAAGCAGGGTTGCCAGACCATGGTAAATTGCTCCTTGTTTTGCTACTTCCAGTGTTACTACAGAACCTGTCCTAGTCATAAGTTCTGCTGCCCTGCAATAAAAGCCAAAGCAAATAAATTCAGGTGTTGTTCTCCTTTTAATCAGTTTATATGCCATGATTCCTCACATTTGGTCTGCTCATCTTTTGTCTGACAAAACACCCTCTTAATCATCAAATCTCTGCAAAAAATACTGGAATATTACAACTAGAAGATATGATTATTAAACAGACAGCACCTAGAGGCAAGTGCTACTTACAGCTTCAGCAGTTAAAGGTCAGAAGGCAAAATATTTAAAATTAGAGCTAAATAACTTTTGCTCTAAGCTAAAGTCCACATGTTTAAGACAATCTCATCCAGAAAACACTACACCAACAGCTCAACGTCTTCCTCAGGTTATCAGTGAGCAGTTACAAAAAGCCAAGCCCAAGCCTAACTTGTAAAACCCATGATCTTCAGCCCTTTACAGTAAATTCTTATTTTATCTTTTTATTATTTTATCTTGTTTTTTGGTACCTTTCCTGGGACAGCCCCACCAAGCTTCGTCCATCCACACTGAGCAGCTGATCCCCTGCAGCCAGACGACCATCCTGCTCACACAGCCAAGAGAGAGGGAAATTCAGTCTAAATTCAAACAATTCCTCAAACAAACAATTATTCACACTTAGGAGCAAGCCAAGGATTTAAAAGCATTGCCAAAGGGTCTTTCTACCTTTGAACTTCTGATGGGTAAGAATATTACTAACCACATCTGCAGCACCTCCTTTCACAACAGACTTGACATATATTCCAAGTTTGTCTTGACCAGCACCCTACAGAGAAAGAAAAGTTAATTTATTACATTTATATTTGATGTCTTAAGCATGCCACAAGTGGTAATAAGACTTCTGCATGGAGATGTAAATCTCTAAGTTCTCATTACTTGTCATTACGTTCCCAAACTGGAAAAAAAACCCCCACCAATTATTAAAAAACAATTATTCAGAAAGGAGTTACATTAATTTAATGTCAAAAGAAAATTCTAATATTAGGCCTCTTGAACCTGCAAGCGTGGCTAGAAGCCAACATTTAATCCTCCTGCAAACCCATGCCATTTTGTTCATAAAACATCTGCTCCAAGTATCCCAGGGGACTGCTGACAGTGAACTTCTGGCTAGACAACCAAGAGCATCAAGACAAGGAGAACACAAGCATCTCCCCAAGCCATGCTGCTGCCTCATCCACATGCTCCACTTCACAAGGCACCACTCAGATCAGTGTTAGCATCACAAACCTTGGAATTATCCCTCACACTGCAAGACAATTACTCAGTACCTGCTCTGGCCAAGGCAGAGGAGTGCTAATTTACCAGCTGAGCATTTAAATCCAACACTAGGTTCCTCAAACAACCTCCCAAGGTGCTTTATTAATGACTCTGCAACTTCCTCCTCCTCTTCTTCCCTCCAGCTTTTCCAACTCTTCCCTCCACCCCCATGTTTTGCCAGCAAATGCATTCCTTGCTCCCACCATTCTAATAAAGTCAAAGAACTATCAAGGTGAAGATTATTCAAAGTGTTCTAGATGGTTTTCTAGGCAGGTAAATGACCTCATTTTTATTCATTAAATCTTCAGTTAATCCCAAATGTTTAATCAAAAACCACACACACACACAAAAAAAGGAATTACTTTGAGTCTCATAATTCCAGATTAATATTCTACATGCCCAAATGTTTCATAATTGCTTAAACTGCACTTAGAGGAAAAAAAAAACCCATAATAAAACAAAGGCAAAAGCCCACAATAAATAAGTGAAGCAAGGACACTTTCTTTGTCTGGAAAGAAGATAAGGGCAATTTAAAAAGCTTAGTTTCTTTTTTGGCTGTTTGGTTTGTAAGGGGTTTTAAAGCAACATCAAGGTAACCACAGAATATTTTTAACTTTACGGCAGAAAAATCAGTTAAAAGTTATGAAAAATGCAAACTGGGATAAACAGAATGAAAAATTAAACCATGCTTCACAGATCTCTGTTTGTTTCCTCCCCTCAAAGCAACCACGAAGCACATGGGGAAGGATGACCTGGCTGATGGAACGCCCAAACTTCCAGGACAATGCAGCAGAAGAAGGAATTCATCCTTGTGTATTACCAACTGCTTCAACAAGGGTCAGGAAATGATTTTCACAAGGAATGGAAGAGCTAGAGAAGCCCTAAATCAATGTGCTGTTCACCACGGGTTCCAGAAAAAGGGCAAACAACAAGAGGAGTGTTTGCCATCCAGAAAATACATCAGGTAAGCTAAAAACAAAATGGAAAAGGCCCACACGATGCTGAGAGCTGGAGCAATAATGGGGGAAAATGTATTTCACTGGTCCAAAACCTGATATTCTGCTCCACTCTTGTAAGGGACTGGTCCCCACAGAGGCACTGCCAGCAGAATGAGTTTCCTCCTCTTGCTGGGAACTGATAATTAAGCTGATTTGGTTTCTGTACTCTGAAGCCACTTGGGAGTGATGCTGCTTTTATTCAGTCCTAACTTCAAAGGGCAGCAGCAAGAATCCCATCCCCCTGGGGTCCAGTAAATCAAAGATCTGCCTGATACAGTCAAAGCTTGGGTAAAAACCAGTGAGTCTTGGCACAGCACTGCCACTTGGAACAGGGAATATATGAACCAAGGGACTGAGTCTGGTACTCCATACACACCATATCCATACATATTACTCTTCTTATTCCTGGTTATGATTATTAGAGCATAATAATGAAGTTGAAGCCTTCTGTGTAAGCCTGCAATATGTGCTGTGGTCTGCAACTGCACAAATAATCATGCAACAGTTTCTAAACTGCCTTTAACATCCTGATAAAGAACTTTTTAGTCACTGCTTGCAGAGCTGTCTTGACACATCAGCTCAGTGACCTGGAAGGCAACAGAACTGATGGAAAAACCAGCAGCCACCATGGCCAGCACACATCTAAAAGGTTCACATTTAGAAAACTGTTGATAATTCTTCTTATTCTGAGTTTCAGAGGATAACAAGGATGATGAGAAATATGGAATTCCTTCCTGGAGAGGACTCCTCAGCTCAGCAACAACTGAGGAAGTGAAGGTCTATGGATTATGGGTGGCACAGATTGGATTATTCATCATCTCTCTAATCAGCCAACAGACAAAGCTTTCTTATTCAGCCTATCAGCTAGTATATTGAAAAAAAAAAAAAAGCTAAAACTCTTTAGTTTTAGGGGGCAACAGCCCCCTCCAAAAAAACCCTCAAGCAGACAAACAAAAAACCAACCCATAACAAAAAAAACCCACCAAAACTCACCCCTTAAAAATATATAGATATAAAAAACAAACCCCAAACCGACCAAACATGCATTTTCCATAGGACTTCATCATTAAATTGGGAAACTGCCTGGCATCTACAGTAGTTTTGTTCCTAAGTGTAAACATGAACAAAGAGATAGAAATTCTGGCATTACAGAAAGCTAGAAACTGGGAGGAACCACCTTCCACTTGTGTTCTGTTCTCTGGCTAAACACCCCACAGCTGGGGGACACCAGATCAGATGGAGTTTTGCTCTGAGCACAACTGTTCTTATACTCTAACCCTTAATTTTTCATGATCCTGAGAAGGAGTTTACATTTTACTTTGTTCCTTCTTTTTTAAGGCTTTTACCAAGCCTACAGCAGATGTGTTAGCTCCAAGTCATCCCACTTAATACAAAACTATGGAATTTTCAACAAGTAAAAATGATGTCAAATAAATCTCCCTTCAGATGACATCCCAAGTGACATCTTCATCATCTCCTCACATGTTATGAGGAGAAATGAGTTCCTTCTCTGCCCACTTCCCATGCCTTCCCATCTGCTCCCATTTATCCTTGGGAAGAGCTCTCAGTGAGCAACCTCAAAGTTCACTCATCATCTTCCCTAAACTTTTACCCTAAGCTTCAGGGTAACTGAAAACATTTATTTGTTAACTACTTATTAACTTGCTTTTTTCCAAAGGAATGCAGAGGTCAACATAACTGCAACTCTTCCCCCACGACCACAACAGAGCAAGGATTTGGGAGTATCAGTCACTGTAAATATTCTTTTCAGTTCCTTTTATTTTTTCCAGTCCTGAATAACCAAAGCTTGTGCACCTGTACAGCTGTCAGTCCAAAGAGAAGAACACAACTGGAGAGAAATTAATGATTACTGGAAAGCAGGAATAAAAGTGAGCACAACAAGATGGTTTATACCCCCAGAATTAATTCCCCTAGAGCACATTTTCTTGTCTCTATATAAACAAGATTCCCAAACCTTGACAGCTATTTTTCAAAAAATATTATAAAAAATCCTGAAAGAAAAAAAAAGCCTCACCCATAGCAGTAAACTGCCCAGTGCTACCAATCTGTTTTTCTTCCACAACTGAATAATTGTTTTCCCACAACCCCAAAGTGAAATGACACCTTTTAAGAAAAATATGAACAATAATTTCCCTTAAATAGTAATTTTAAGGAATATTTTTCAAGGTGTATAACCAAAAAAACCTTCTGCTAGTTCTGCATTGCTTCCAAATGAGCAGCCACACTTCTCAGCCACAGTTTTCAACTGGAAATCTGCACTTCAGCAAAATGACAGCAATAATTCCATCAAAAGTGATCAACAGGCTCCAGATCACCTGGCTGACACTGCTCAAAGGTGCTTTACAAATCAATAGGTGATTTCAAATAGTATTTAGGAATTTAAAATGGTTTAAATATTGGTTTAAAAAACACACTGTTCACCAAAGAGTGAAGCATGAGGCTGGTTATGCTATGGCCCTCTGGGAAGTCCTTGAGCAGTGTTTAAACTGAAATATGTTACACCCACTGAGTTGGAGCTCTTCTTGTACTGCTAATTAAAATCATAGAATCCTAGAATGGGCTGGGTTGGAAGGGACCTCAGAGCTCATCAAGTCCAACCCTTGATCCACTCCCGCTGCAGTTCCCAGCCCATGGCACTCAGTGCCACATCCAGGCTCTTTGGAAAGATCTCCAGACACGGAGAATCCACTACTTCCCTGGGCAGCCCATTCCAATGCCTGATCACCCTCTCCAGAAAGAAATTCTTTCGAATCTCCAACCTAAACCTCCCCTGGCACAACTTGAGACCTTTTGTGCCCTCTTGTCTTGCTGAGAGTTGCCTGGGAAAAGAGCCCAACCCCCCCTGGCTCCAACCTCCTTTCAGGGAGTTGGAGAGAGTGATGAGGTCTCCCCTGAGCCTCCTCTTCTCCAGCCCTCAACACCCCCAGCTCCCTCAGCCCTTCCTCACAGCACTTGTGCTGGATCCCTTCACAGCCTCCTTGCTCTTCTCTGGACCTGCTCCAGCACCTCAAGCTCCTTCCTGAACTTCCTGAGGGGCCCAGAACTGGACACAGGACTCAAGCTGTGGCCTCCCCAGAGCTGAGCACAGGGGCAGAATCCCTTCCCTGGACCTGCTGGCCACGCTCTTCCTGAGCCAGCCCAGGATGCCATTGGCCTTCTTGGCCACCTGGGCACACTGCTGGCTCATGGTCACCTTCCTGGCAATCCAGACTCCCAGGTCCCTCTCTGCCTGGCTGCTCTCCAGCCACTCTGTAGCGCTGCATGGGGTTGTTAATATAGAAGTTCACAAGCATGGTAGAAACACAGGTAGATTTTTCTTAGGTTTAAAAGATGAACAATTCCTGACTCTTCCTTTCAGAAAAATAAGCAGGAAAAAGGCCAGTTTGGGGTCTGATAGGAATGAAAAAGCCTGACTGATATTTGTCCTATTAAGGTGGAATTTTAACAGATCTTCTGATCCTCCTTGGGAGGGAAGCACAGGATACTTCTGTACACAGAAGACTCCTTAGAATGGTAACTCAGGTCTTTATCCTACCTCTAAATGAAGACAAGAATGGGAAAACACTTGAGTCATCAGCCTACCTTGTAAAACATAAATCAACAAGGAGAAAGCTCCAAGAAACAGAGCAAGAATAAAAGGACTGCTACTCAAGAGGGTAAGTCAGACACTATCAATAAATACAGAAATTAAAACTCACCAGAAGCTCTATTTCACTTAGCTCTGGTGTTATTGCATGTCCCACACTCAGTGTGTAACAGTCTCCAGTGGGGGACCCTCAAAAAGAGGGTGAGTTACCTTGATTTTTGTCCTGGCAGCCTAGTCCTAAATAGTACTTATCCTGGAACAAAAACATGGCCAGAAAATTTTTACAAGCTGGAGCCTGAATTTACAACCTGAGGGTAAAAATAAAAGCAAGGAAATCAAACTGAGAAGCTTCCTGATTTTATTCAACAGTTGGAAGCTGAGGATGGGTGGGTGTTGCACAGGGCTGCTCATAGGGTGTGCAGTCCACACAAATCTAACTGAATATTAAATAAAATTTGAAATAATAAATTTAAATTCCTCAAATTACTCAGGTGGTACTCATTAGGCCCTGTGTTATTGTGTGCTCAGAAGTGCTCAGCTACATTCCAACCTCTAATAGCAAAACATTTCTTTTTTTCTGGTGATTTTGGATTTGAATTGGCAAAGGAGCTCCTGGAATATCTGGGCAGAGCCAGCATAGGAACTGCTCCTGAATCTTCTGCATGCAAAGTCTGCAGATGAAATGAACATTGCAGCTCAGCTCCCAAATACCCAGGTGTGTAACTTCTGCAACTCCATCCCAAAACACTAAACAGCAGTTTGCCCACACTAGTCCCTAAAAATTGAATCTTTTATAAAATACACGTGTAAGAGAGAAAAAATAGCATTAGTCATTTCTTTCAGAGGATGTTTTACCAGTCCCCCATCACACAGAATCAAAAATACCCCCAAAACCCCAATGGATATCATGCATCCAGAGAGCCTGATCTCAAAATGTCAGAGCTTTCAGCTCTTCCAAAAAACCTCTCCATCTCTTGGAGCCAACAAAAAAAATCAGCATTAAAATCTCACCCGAGTCACAACTTAAAACATTTTTACATGTAAAATATAAATTAAATATATATACACATATATGGTTTTATAAACATCCATTCCCTATTAATACAGAACAAGTACTTGTTAAGGGTGTATACTTTGGGAATTAATAAGTAACATGAATTCTGCAAACATTTATTTCTAAATCTCCTCAAAATAAGTAGTAGGACAACCAGAAAAAACCAAACTAGTATCCAGGACACATTGCTAGGTACAAAAGAATTTAGTAAATAATTTACTGAGTAAATGAAGACATTAATTGACTGAAGGACCTGAAAGATTAGAAAACTTTGGCAATTCCCAAAGCTGAAGAGCAACTTGGGCACCCCTGGTCGGTGACACTTAAAGCTCTACAATGCTGCTGAAACTTTAAGTTCTGACATGAGGGAGGAAATGAAAGAAGATGTCTAAGACTTGATTCCCTCATTGAAAGAGCAGCTGGAAGGTGAAGAAAGTAACAACCCCCCCAAACACTGGGTTTATTTTTGGGATTCCCACTCTCCAAGTCGCACACACCGTGATCTCAAAAACATCTGGAAATCCACTGGGAGCAGGAGGAGAGAAGGGAAACAAAGATGATCCAACACAGTCAATCATCCATGCAATGCATAAAAAAAAATATATTTAAAAATATGCTCAGCTAACTAAGATGTAGGGCAGGCACAAATGTCCTACCTGCTCTCCCTGTGGGCATTTGCCACTTTTTAGCCTGGTAGGATTCTTTGCTTGACAACAAAGATTTCCATGCTTAAAGAAACCAAAGGACAGAGCTGGCTGGTGGAATCTGGTGGAATCTGACCTCAGCCTAACAAGAAAAAAGTCATTTTCCATCCCATCTGCTCATCCTCTGGGCCACCTCTCAGAGCACACAGCAGTGTACAGCAGTCTCTGTTTTCAGAGAGGGTTTTTTATGCTAGAGCCTCCTTGCTCTAACAGGGCTGCATCCAAAACTTAGCACATCTGCTTCCAAACTGACTCCAAGCACTATAAAAATAAAAGAGGAGGCATTTTAAATCATTACAGACACTTCTGTGGAGTAATCAGACCAATGAAGGAGGAAATGAAAGAAAGTACCTTGAGCTGGAAAAAAAAAAAGAAACAAACACTTTTATCAGAGGAAAGCAAAACTGAGGGCTCACAAAACTCTGGGAGCAACAAATGAATAAAAACGAGACAATATTTAAGGAGAAGAGATTTTGTTGCTATGTCACAAGAGGAGTTTTGCAAGGCTCCCTTGCCAGTAACCCACAGAGGAAAGTCTGGCTCCCATCCCTTACAAAAGCCATGAAATGGGAGCATGACAGATGGAAAGCAGAACAGGAACATCAGATATGAGTCCTTCCCCAATGGCAACCTCCCAGCTAAGCCCACGAGCTGGTGATTCAGTCACCACAGAAGCATGAAAAGCAAGGAGAAGAAACCCTGCCTGCTCCTCCTTCCCACCTGGTATCTGCCAGGACAAGCAGATGGTGGAAACAAGAGGCAGCTCCTTCCAGTGAGCACCAGCACACAGCTGGGTTCCCAGGAGAAACACCCATCCCATCCCATCCCATCCCATCCCATCCCATCCCATCCCATCCCATCCATCCCATCCCGTGTGCTGAGACACCAGGCAGCCCCCCCAGTATCCCAGTGGGAAGGGATGGGAGTGGGAATGGGGTTCCACTGGTGAGGTGGTACCCCCAGTATCCCAGTGGGAATGGGGTTCCACTGGTGAGGTGGTACCCCCAGTATCCCAGTGGGAAGGGATGAGAGTGGGAATGGGGTTCCACT
Organism: Calypte anna; assembly: GCF_003957555.1. NCBI lineage: Eukaryota > Metazoa > Chordata > Aves > Apodiformes > Trochilidae > Calypte > Calypte anna. The sequence goes on along the minus strand of NC_044246.1, from coordinate 2,005,601 downwards.
GGTGAGGTGGTACCCCCAGTATCCCAGTGGGAAGGGATGGGAGTGGGAATGGGGTTCCACTGGTGAGGTGGTACCCCCAGTATCCCAGTGGGAAGGGATGGGAGTGGGAATGGGGTTCCACTGGTGAGGTGGTACCCCCAGTATCCCAGTGGGAAGGGATGGGAGTGGGAATGGGGTTCCACTGGTGAGGTGGTAACCTCTTAAGCAGTTATCTGCTCACCTCCCCAAACACCATGGCCCACAACCAGCTCAGCTGGACCACAAAAAACCCAAATTCAGGCACATTCCTGCAGTCTGAGCAGGTCTGGGTGATGACTTCATTAGTTCAGTATCTATCATTAGACTTAGACCTATGAAAACTACAGCAAAAATACTTGTTCCAGTCATTAGGAATGAAAAAAAAAATAAATAATAATATTGCAGAGTTAAACCATGAGACAAACTTATGCATCTGCAAAACGTATCTGGAGGTAAAGCACCTCACCAAACCAGTAATGCTCCAGAAAATTACCATTAAAGTCTTGTTGTTACTTGTTCTAAACCACTGTTTGCCCATACCTGCTCAGCTTCATCTACTTTGTTTATCACTCCAGGAGCAGAGGAGTGAGGAATGGCTTCCAACAGAGACTGGCAGAATCCCATTTCATTAAAGAAAAAGAAAATACACTTTAAGAACAAGTATTTTTTACATGCTTCATGTATTAAAACCCTACTTTTCTTCCCACCAAATGCAAGGAAGTCTTCCTAATGATCTTTCAATATGGATCCAAAGATTTCAGTCCTAAATACATTATTATTTAAAGAGTTTCAAGCTTCATATATATAAGAATAAGAAAAGCACCCCTGAAGTGCAGGTATCTTCACTCTCCAGCTACACTTTGACTGAATCCACAAAAAGGTGCCATACAGGTACCAACCTTTCCAAAATAATATTCCAGGGTAAGTGGCTCCAGGTACCAAACACTTCAGTGGTTCCCATAAACCATTTCTTAAAATCCAAGTAATTTCCAAGACTTTCTTGGATGCTGTGTAATTATGCCAACCTTAAATTTAAGATTTCATTTTAACACTCAGGTGTGGATATAAAGAAGTCAAATAAACCTTGCTGGAATATTAGGACCTTGCATCCTGTCACAGCTCAAGAATGACACTGTCAGGCTTTTTTTGCTTAAGTTTCTGTTGTATTTTTCTCAAAATGAAACTGCTGAAGACCAGAATGAACCCCTGCAACTCTGTTTAAACAAAACAAGACAGAAATGTAACTACCAAGCCTGATAAGAGCCATCAGGCCTGAAATCTTTTATCTGCCTACACCCAGAGTAGGTATTACTGATTTTTATCAGGGCTAATTCTCTGATTGCAGCCTCTGGAGTTTACAGAGATCTCTTAAGTTTTTATAAACAGCCTTAAAGGCAAGTTCATGCAACAGAATCAAGTCTCAGTCTGACCTCCCCAGTGAGTAATTACTCCAGAAACTTGTAAATAACCTGAGCTTGTAAGCACTTTCAAGAACACCAAGGTACAAGTGTTCTCTCCAGGAGGAGAGAGGGGAGAGGAAAGGGGAGAGGAAAGGGGAGAGGAAAGGGGAGAGGAAAGGGGAGAGGAAAGGGGAGAGGAAAGGGGAGAGGAAAGGGGAGAGGAAAGGGGAGAGGAAAGGGGAGAGGAAAGGGAGAGGAAAGGGGAGAGGAAAGGGGAGAGGAAAGGGGAGAGGAAAGGGGGAGAGGAGAGGGGAGAGGAGAGGGAGAGGAGAGGGGAGAGGAGAGGGGACAGGCAGAGGGGACAGGCAGAGGGGACAGGCAGAGGGACAGGCAGAGGGACAGGCAGAGGGGACAGGCAGAGGGACAGGCAGAGGGGACAGGCAGAGGGACAGGCAGAGGGGACAGGCAGAGGGGACAGGCAGAGGGACAGGCAGAGGGGACAGGCAGAGGGAAAGGCAGAGGGAAAGGCAGAGGGAAAGGCAGAGGGACAGGCAGAGGGACAGGCAGAGGGACAGGCAGAGGGACAGGCAGAGGGACAGGCAGAGGGGACAGGCAGAGGGGACAGGCAGAGGGACAGGCAGAGGGGACAGGCAGAGGGACAGGCAGAGGGACAGGCAGAGGGACAGGCAGAGGGACAGGCAGAGGGGACAGGCAGAGGGGACAGGCAGAGGGGACAGGCAGAGGGGACAGGCAGAGGGGACAGGCAGAGGGAAAGGCAGAGGGAAAGGCAGAGGGAAAGGCAGAGGGAAAGGGAAGGTTTCTGCTCCCCCAGACACTCCCATTCCCTAAAGCTGCAGCATCCTGCGGGCTCTGTCTGGATGTGATTCTATTTTATCTCCTTTCTGTACCAAACACAAAACATTTTGACTCACTGAGCTACTTGCTGTCAGCCCAGAGGAATAAGAAAAAAACAACTCTGTAGCTACTGCTCCTGTCTCTAATAAGGACAAACTTCTCTGGCCTTGAGGATGAGAAAAAGAAAACCCCAAAACCTTACTTTGTCAAGGAAGGAAAGGTTTCAGGTGCCTCAAAGCTTTGCAAATGTGTCTTTAAGACAAAATCCTTCCCAGAAGAGGTGAAGCAGCCTGGTGTGTGTGAAACCTGTCTGCTAGCTGAGGTTACAGCAGCTGGTGGGGATCCCAACTTTGGTGATAAAAATATTATTCAGACACAGATGGAGAGTTTAACAGGTATGAACAGTTCTGTTGTAGCTTCAAGATGCATCAGTGGGAGAACAGATGGGAAAAAACTGTCTTACTATTCAGAGAGAAAAAAAAAAGCAGTTTCGTGGGACTCTGAAGCATCCAAGAACCTAGAAAGTTTACACCCAGAAGTTTGATTTACAAACAGCCTCAAAGAAAGGACTGCAGAGTTTTGTTGTTCTTTTCAGTGGAATATGGATTAAAACAACCAACCAAAAATCACCAAAGCCCAAGTTCTGGTATTCAGAAGCCTCCTTAAGGCACAGCAGCTCTCTTGCCTCCTCTGCCAGACAGAAAACCATCAATTTGAAAAGATTTCTCTCACCTTTTGGAACGTCAGTGCTTCTAAAATCTATCTTTGATGAAACCCAACCCAACCTCAATGACTCTGCCAAAGCCACTGGCCTGAAGTCTCAGAAATTCAGAGGCTGGAATCAAGCACCCAACAGTTCCTCCCCACCTGGGTTCTCATCTTGCTCTCAAGAAACAGGAAAGGTAAAGGGAAAATGCTCCATGTCTGACATCCCTGAGAGACTCAGCAAGTTTTACTCAGTCTTTCTTCACCTTTCTGAAAAGGAATCTTTTTCTGTCTTTAGAAATCCTGCAACCAGACACTGCATTTAGCTTTGACACAAGAAATCAAACACATGATTTGATTCCCCTTCTCTTTTGTTTTAGAGGAGAAAATCTTTTGTGGAGCTGAAAGAACAGAATGCTTGACTTCTGTTTCCACACATAAGAGTTCACTGCTGAAGGAATATTTGCTGGGAATGCTCTGTGATCTGTGCTTAGTTATGGACCAACATCAAGTTGCATTGCAGATCCTGGAACACTGTTCCCTGGGAAGGCAGCTCTGAACCAGGTCTGGGGATAGAACTTCACAGGCAAGACACAATGGGCAGCCTACTTTGGGGAAAAAACCCTCCACATCTCTGCACTTTTTCTAAAAAATAAAAATAAAAATAATATATAAAATAAAATATAAAATAAAATATAAAATAAAATATAAAATATCACTCTTGGCTCTGTAGCTAAGGACAAATTAATGCCAACCCCTCCCCCATGATGCTGCTCTGCAGGTTCAGATGGATCCAGCTCAACCCAGAACCACTTTGCACAAGATCACTTAATATTCAGCACCTAAATCTCTTCTCCAATTGCTGTACTAACATGTACTAAAATGCATTTTTGTTAGTTTTTTGCATGCCAGCAGTGATAGCAGCCTCTTGGTGGAGGAATTCCAGCTGAAGTGTTTTCCAGGCTATCAAGTGCCTGCACCCAAGAAGTATCAGCACATGGATTTTAAACCCCATTTTGTTCCAGAAGGCATTAGATGCAAGTGTCTGGGTGATCCATTTGCAGTATCAATCTAAACAAAAGTGAATAATAATAATAATAAAAAAGACAAAACCACACAAAAGCTGTGGTTTCAGAGCTACCAAGAAGAAAACTCACAGGGGGTTGGCATAAATCTGAGCTTGATTCCAGCATGTGAAAGCACTTGCAAAAGTTTAGAGAACATCTACAGGGTATCAAAATTTAACTAAAAATCAGTCTGGAAACCCTGAATCAACAAAAACAGGCAAGTTGCTACCACAGAACTACTTATTTGTTGATAATGAGGACAGAACTGGCAGGTTATACATTCTCATTCTTGAGAGACTGAGAAATCTGTGCTGGAAATGACAATTTAATCCTACACTTTGAATTCAAGTTCCTCCTCAGAACCCTGTTAAAGCAACACCAGTAGTTCAGGCTGCTGCTGTGAATTAGTACTGAACATGAAACCAAACCAAGACAGAACAAGTCCTAAAGCTACTTAAACATTTCAATGAACTGATGCTGGGAGGAAAAGGCAAAAAATGTCCTTATTTAAGGACATTTATTTATTAAAAATGTTTCCTTCAGCTCTCTTTGCAAAGGCAGGTTAAAGAGAATCAAATTTGTCTATAAGGTTACCAGTATTGCTAAATATAAACCTCATTTCCAATTCTGGGAAAAAATATATTAAAGGGATGTTTAAGCCTGTCCCTTCCACATATATCACAAGGTATTTGCAGTACAAACCTCCAGAAAATATTCACATTAAAACTGACATTCCTGGGAGTCTCCAACCCACATAAAACTCAGCACCTTAAATTGATTGTTAAATATAAAATGAGGAGCAAGGCTTTAGAAAATAAAGCAACTTAGAATGATTCAATTGAACTTTAAGAACAAGACAGCCAGAAATAATTTGTATTATTTGGCAATGATGCCACACACTTGCTCTTAAAAAAGTAACCCCCTTGCCCAGGATATTTATTGCTGAACTGACATACTCAGGTGTGGGAAATGCTTCTGCTAAAACAGCAACACCTTAGAACCACCTCAGCCTAAAAATGTTTAACCTGGCTAATTAAAAAACCTGAGAAAATACAGTTTTATTTACACCCCAGTAGGGCCACACACACAAGTACCTTGTATATTTTAAGGCACTTGTATCTATTTTAAGGTCACTTTTTTTGTTGTATTAATAAAAGATGACTGAGGAGCAGGAAGGAGTGAGCCACACTGTAAAGAACCAGATCACAGCATCCTAATGAATACAACCAGCATGCAAAAGTTCCCCACCAGAACCTTCCCTGTCATCCTTGCAGAACGTGAGAATCCTTTATTTTGCACAGGAGGAACCCAAACATAATTTAAATGCACTATTCTGTATCCTGACTGCAATGAATTTGCATCTCCTGACCTTCTCAGAAGCACCTACAAAGAATTAAAAATCTTCAAAAATTGGGCTGTCAGTTTCAGTTCATCTTCTAGGACTTAATATTAAGGGAAAAAAGACTTTTTCAAGGAGCCTGGATTAAAGCCAACTCATATGACAAGTAAACAGATCACAGGTCATGCTCTTCATGCTCTGCCACAGTCCAACAGCAGCTACCACACCTGAAACTTTAAATATTAATAGTCACTTCGACGAATTTGAGAAGGGCAGAAGAAGAAGAAGAAGCTAAAAAATTAGTTCTTTCCTTCTGGGTTTTAGAAAAGTTAGCTGGGAAGATCTGCCTAGATTTAACTGCATGCTGTATTAACTTGGTTGCTACAGGAACAAATAACTACTGGCAGGTTTAAACAAGCAAGAGAGCAGGAAAAAGGACAGGGAGAGCATTTAAAACTTCAGAGGAAAAAAAAAAAAATAATACAGAGAGAGAGTCCCAACAGAAACCTGAACAGACTTACCACGGATTCTGTTCTTCCAACAACAGAAAACCACATTTTGATCTCCGGGACTACAGATCCTTGAAAGAAAAAGAACAATTCTCCACTTCTCTTTCAGCCCTCAAACAGCAGCTACTGCTCTAGTCTGCTGGATTTTCCAAGATACCCATCAAGATAACTGGGAGCTGGATGCTATGACACAGTGGAGCATTTATCAACACCAGCTAGAACCAATACAATATTCAGAGCCTTACGTAATGCGTTCTGCTGCTCCCACTGCCATTTCCTTGGGAGGCTTTATTAAACTTTGAAAACTGCTAGGAAAAAAAAAAAACCAAACCCAAAAACCCAAAAAGGGAGCTCTTCTGCACAAAAGACAAAAAACCCCTCCAAATTAAACAGGAAGCAACGTGCTGGCCCTCAGATGGCTAAAAAAAAAAATAAAAAATCCCATGTGAAAGCTCCCCAAAAAGTGATATATTTTTAAAGTAAACTGCATGCACACGCTGCTTCCAGATCATCTGGATTTCATAAAAACTTGAACCACAGTGTGGTTGGAGTCAGGCAGCTTTTAACATCAAAACATCTTTCGGGGTTAAAGCAACCAAATTCTGCACACGACCTCAACAAAAAGCAGGACTGTTCCCCATGCCCGACCACTCCTCCCAGCTCCATTTCCATCCACCTATTGCAAAAGCTCATAAAGCTGCAGGAATATTGCTGGAAGAAAACATCCAACACCTCCAGAAGGAAGAACATCCTTTTGGATCAGATCTGAAGCTGGAGAATTTTAATTTAAATGAAAATAACCATCCGAGCATTCAGCCTAAGAAATGCTGTGAGGTGTTTTCCCACTTATAATAAAAAAGACAACAAGAAAACCCCACACCAAAAATAAAACCTGAACAACTATAACACTGTTTAGAGTATTCTGGCAGCTAGCAGTAGTTTCAAAATCAAGTTGTTTTCTCTGGTATGTAGGCATTTAGCATACATGTTTACTACATGGTGGCTCAGAGGAGTCTCCAAACACACCCTGACAGCAAACTCAGGTGAAGGAGCTGATGTGCAGCATTTCTGCTCCCTCCTGGCAGGCCTGTAGAACATCTATTTCATGGCTACTCACCCCCTGTTTCATCAGAAATAATGCACTGAACACATTTCACCTGTCATTAAGTGGGAAAAAGGATCAAACACAGGGTTACCCAAGGACCTAACATTTTTGTATCCTCCCTGACTGCTCTCCTTTGGTTCTGATTTTTTACTCCAAGTGAGTGCAGGCACCCAGTATCACCAAAGTGATGCAGTCTGTCCCAAGAAGAAGCAGGTGCTGAGCATTCCAGTGCCACTTGTGTATAACCTGAGCTTCAAGTCATAGAATCCTAGAACTGGCTGGGTTGGAAGGGAGCTCAGAGATCATCAAGTCCAACCCTTGATCCACTCCCCCCGTGGTTCCCAGCCCATGGCACTCAGTGCCACATCCAGGCTCTTTGGAAAGATCTCCAGACACGGAGAATCCACTACTTCCCTGGGCAGCCCATTCCAATCCAAGTCCAATCATCTCTTCCAGTGGCAGCAGTAAAAGTGTGATGATCAGGCATTTGGTAATTAAGAATATTTGGTGAGGAAAGGGCAAGGCATGGTATCTAATTTTCATATTAAAACCTGTGAATCAGTACAGATTTTATCTACAAACCCTTGCAAACTAATAAAACCCCACAGAATTATCAAATGATAAGTTTGTTGGATATTTCCAGGAGCACAGATCACTAGGAAAGAGTAGATTTTTTTTTTTCCACAGTGGGTAGAAGGAAGAAAAACAGTCAGTAGGAATGACTTCTTTTTTGTTATGATCTCTGAGCACATTTCACCCATCTCCAGACCATCACCAACCTGCATTTTACCAGCTCCATCCCAACCCTGAGGAGTCCACTGAGGCTGAACAGGAAAGGCTCTGCCAGGCAGAGGCATTCTCCCAACATGTTACTAAAACCAACAGTTTTGTCACATCCCAGGGAAAAAACAATCAAAGATGAGGAGTTTCAGGGTTGTCTTTCTCAGGGCCACCTCTTGACCAGCTGCTGCAGTTTCTTTTATTACAGCATTTTTGAAGCACTCAGGAAAGCAATAGTTGAATAAATGTAAGAGCAATAACTGTGAATCTGACACTTACATTCTTCAAATTTAAGGCACTTTCATATCAGCATTAAAAGCCAACCTTTTACTATTATGGAGGGTAGAAGAACCCAAATCTATTCTTAGTTTTCTCTTCTTCTGATTTCAGATTCTATCCAGTTAATGCTAAGAAAATTTTAAGTCTGCTGGACTTCTTCCTCTTCCTCAGCCAAAGGAAAAAACCAGAATTTTAATTTTTATGCTGGTAAAAGACACCATTGAGAAATGTCTGAGATTTTTTAGTAAGCATCAACAAGATAGGAATAGAAAGAAAACCCAATCCACCCACTCTTGCTACCTTCCCAGTCACACTCATTCAATCCTCTGATCTGTTCTGCTCTGGCCAGATTGAGAGAATTAATGCCTGAGAGTTCTTCCTTTGTTGTTTTATGAAGCCTATTATGGGAAGAACATGCCACTAATTACTGAAATTAAGCAACTTGGAAGCCCTTAAAATAATCCCAATTTAACTACTCTAGCAACTTGTTTCAACATTCAGTGCAAGAGGATTCCTTCTATCCAACCAGCATCCTGCTGACTTCATATCAAGAACTTTTTATTCTGTGTACACTGAAACAAAAATCTGCCTCTTGGGTTATTCCAGATGGAGATTTAAGGCAGAACTGGTTTCAAAATCAGGATTCCAAGATTGCTGCAGGCACACAAGATGAAATGCAGTCACTGCCTGACCACTGAGTGTTTCTCTGCTGGGATGAAGAATGCTGCTTCTATCCCTGAGCACACTGAAGAAATCACGAAATTGGTTAAAAAACTTGTAACACACTTTTAAATCCAGTTTACACACTGACCAGGGCTACAGACTGCTGATGGGGATGGCAGTTGTTAAAACAGAAGCAGCCAGCCAGCTCCAGGGGAAAACAAACTTTTCCCCCCTGTTTCTCTCTCCATGAGAAATCAGATTTCACAGTTTAAAGTGGAAAAGAAAAAAAGTTCCACTGCAGATTCTGAAACACCCAACAGAAAAGCAGGTGGCAGTCAGAAGCCTGAGACACATAAAACCTGGCACAAGTTGACATCCAGCATTTGCTGCTCTCATTATTAACCCACTCCACCAAAACAGGAGCAGAACATCATGGTACATTTTTTTTTTTTACATTTTTCAGATTTTGTAGAGTTTCCTCAGTCACTGATTAGTTAGCAACATCCACCTGACAGCTGGAATTGCTTTACAGGTGTCAGAAATAAATCTTCCAAGCTGACACCATGCAAGATTACTGTCTGGAGAGCAGATTTAGGAAATGAGCAAAGTTGTAGAAAAAAAATAGTGCTGTTTAGAAGCAATTAGCTAGGTGAGAGAAGTGACCAGCAGTAAAAAAACCCCATTTTTCAGCCCATGCACTAAGTTGGACTGTACACAGCATTCTGAAGTCTCACACACACAGTGAAGAGACTTTAGGAAAGCCCTGTTCTATCTGCTGCACACCACTCATCTGCAACAAGGATTTCTTGGGTATCACCACTGCATCATTTCTAACAAGCTTAAAACTCAAAGCTTCTGCCTGCTTTGTCACCCAGGTAATGAAGCAAAACCCAACCAAGTGGTAGAGTCCTCCATCTGGTGGCTGGAGCTGTTATGTGCAGTCTAAATGTCAGAATCCAGTCCTAACAGACATAATTTTGGGAAGTTAGGGCAAGAGGAATACCCTCCTTCATCACACCTCATACACTGGAGTTCTTTGTAAAGAAGCAAAACTGAAGTTATCAGTCTGTACACCATGCAAAAGGTCAGGTGTTGTCTTCATAGCAGGAAGCACATCAACTTTAATGGATATATTTGAGTTGTTTCATTCCTTAAATTAAAAAATAATTGTACAGGTTATTTAGATATAGTGCTTTCCTCTCTTGTTCTACCAGTTTTTGGCTCTGAGAAGTGAGGAGGTCTGTAGCAGGGGTTTAAATGTAAATGTAAAAGCAACTCCATCCATATTGTTTCCTCCTGTATTGTTCACATCTATGAATTTTACAGAAATATTCCCCTACCAGAAGAAGTCTGACCAACACAACCTGCACCACAAACTTCAGGCAAACACATTTTGCCATTATCATTTTCCACAGCAGGTTGATAAACAACAACAAAAAAAGAAAAGCTTTATTCAAAACCACTTAAAACCAAGTGACTTCCATACCTTGGCAGCAACAATGCTCAGGCCCATTCCATTTTGTTTCTTTAGTGTTACAGTGATAATTTCAGGTTCTTTCCTCAAAGGCTGAGCCTAGCAAAGAGGGAAGGAGAAAGAAGACAAGAGTTCATACTCACTGCCAGGAAAATCACTGTCCAAAGCAGTTTATCTACAATCAAAACTAGGTTATAAATGCAGTAGAATATTTCCCACCCTGAATACTATGCCTGCTACTCCATTCTAAAAGAGAATTTGTACAATTTGATTAATTCACATTACCAACTACTCCAGCTGTTAGGAACACTACCCAGAGCTTCCAAGTTTACCCATTCCTTCTCCTTCTCTAGCTCAATAAAGAGATTATTAATGATTCACAATTTAAAAAGTAACAGGTCTATAAAAATACAGAGTATTTCCATGAAAACTGAAGTTTAGACTCAGCAGAGGTGAGGGTGATCTACAGGGAGCTCAATTTTTAGTGCTGCATCTAGAAGGTAAATAATTCCACCAAGATATTAAGAGGCCAATTAATTTCAAAGGCAGAGTTAAAGCCTTCAAAGTTGCAAACAAAATTTCACTGCTGAAAAGTCCATAACTCAAATACAGGTCAGGCCCCTAAACATGTTGAGTAAGTTTTTTTATCTTTGCATCACTTCCAGTTCCCTCAACTCAAGCTCCTGGGCTGAAGCATGCAGGTTACATCCTAGCTTATACTCAAAATAAAACTTGCAAGTTCCAAAAGACCCCTAACAAATTAACAACACAAGCAAAATAAGTTTATCTAAAAAAAAAAAAAAAGGTTAATATTTGTTTATTAAGTTTAAGTACTAAAGAAGTGAGAAATTTTTAAGCAAGAGCATTTTAAGAGTATTTTAGTATTTAGTATTTTATTTAAGAGTATTTTAGCACCCCTGTGCCAAGGGTGGCAGAAGAACAGACTCTGTTCCTCCTTTATTTAGAAGTTTTTTCCCATTAATTTAGGTAGAAACATTCCTAAACTAATTCAACAAAAAGCAGAGAGACTGGAATAGGCAAACCACTGGGAACAACTTTGCCATTACTCTATATTGAATTTTTCTCTTGGTCTAAGAAGAAAAGAAATTCTTCAGTAAAAATGTGATGAGGACTTTCTAGCCTGGGCAATTCCCAACATGAGAATAGTTTAGGGAGGTGGGAAAAAAAAAAAAGAAAAATAACATAAACCCACACAAATGTCACAGCTATAAACCAAATTATGTGCTTACTGTTTAGATTATGCAGCCATGTTACACCAAGAGGTGATCTGGGAACTGGAACCAAGATAAAAGAGTTGCAGAACTCTCCAGCTGAGAGGTGAGTGATCAGATCAGGTTATCTGAGCAGTCTCACATGATAAGGATTTTCATGGATGAAAGCAACAGCAGCAGCATCCTCCTCCTCCTCCTCCTCCTGCATTTCTTTTCCAGAACTCTACCTTTTCTTAGGAACAGCAAGTACCTAGTGTAACTTCAGAGGATTTTTGTTGCCACTAGCTCTAAAAAAATGCATTTATTGAGAGCAAAGAGAGGAGGAAAAGTATGGTATTTCAAGAATGTCCCTGCAATATTCTCCTGAGCCAAATGCCTGTTTCCTGAGCCCCCAGAGCATGGCTTATCAGCTGATAAGGCTCTATCAGTCACACAGATTTAGGAGATGCTCCCTTCTGCAAAGTAAACATGGTCTGTGGGCCCCTCCAGCATAAAGTCATCTAACAGAGGTCAGGTTCTCAAAAAGAAAATTAATCCTTAAGTCCCTCTGAACAGTAAATAGTGTGTTTTTCACAGAAAGCCTCAGGAACACAGGTAAACTCTGGGTTCAAACTGACCTTCCTGCTTTCACTGGAATACTAATTACCAGCATGAAGCTGTTTCTCTAAAAACTGTTTCACATCAAGCCACCATGTTTAGAGAAACATTAAATAGGGAAGAAATTTGCTGAGGAGGAAATCAGTGCTGGAATGAACTGTAAGCAGATGAAAAATACCATTACCTTTCAGAATAATATTCATATATCTCCAGCAATAGTCCAAAGTGCCACTTACTGTAATTCTAGCACAATTGTTGGGGAGACTGCTTTGGCAAGCTATGGGCTTTTTTAATTAGAAAAGGGCAAATCCTTATCTTATGGGAGGGGTATGTAATGAGACAGACATTTTTTTTAAATTAATAAAGTCCTTTCTTCTCATGTGGGAGGAACTCTAAAAGACAAACATGGAAACTTTCTGTTTCCATGCAAACTCTTGACAAGCCATGTAAAGAAATCCTTGGACAAGAGACTTACTGCCACTGTCCTTATCTCTCCTCTGCAAAGGGATTAACCAGCCTGGAGGAGATGTTAGGTAGCATATTAAAAGCAGGATGGTGACTTGTTTCACATCAAGCCACCAATTGTTTCACATCAACCCAAGCTGGTTTGCAGCTTGTACACACTAAAGGGGCCTCCAGGAAAGCTGGAGAGGGACAAGTGACAATTCTTGACTGAATGAACACTTACTAGCTCAGCATTTTCATGTGAGAGGTGACTTTCATAGTCTGCACCTTCAAAGTATATTGTCCACGTGCCTGGTGACCTGGAGTGAGGTGTCAGCCTACAAAAACCTAAGGAGAAAGTAACATCAACGTTGTTATTTCCTCAAAAGCTTAAAAAATTCAGATATCCTGCCAGAAAGAAATACCAAATAGCTGTATTTATCTTTTTATATTCATTAGTACCTTGGATGTTGCATCTCAGATGCCATAATGCCCATCACTGCAATTTTATGGCATCCACAAAATCCTGGTTCTGTAGTTGCTGGTTCTGGGAAACGTGGATTTAAAAGCCCTACAAGATCACAGAAACCTCAGGTGCTTGAAAATACTGCTTGTCCCAAGCAGACTCAAGTGGGACATGAAACACCAAGTCATCTTTCACAAGATTTAAAAAAAAAAAAAGTAGCCACAACAGCTCTGTAACTCGCTGTACTTCCAGAACACTCAGTTTCCTGCTATTTTTCTTTTAAATGCATGAATTCAGCTTTTCTGTTAATGAAGTTGGAACCACCAACTGCAAAACTTGATGCAGGACAGACTAAGTCTGCTTTGGCAACAGCCTCCTGTGCTCTCCTACCTGCTGTGACACCCCTGGAGACATTTTAAACAACTGCATTTAAATCAAAATTATTAAGAAATTTGGTAACAGAAATGCTTCTAATAGGATTAACTAGGACAAGATAAGGATTATAATTTGTTTATTCATCATAAATGCTCTGAGAGCTTCTCCCACTTTACCCTCCTCAAGTTTAGGTCACTTCTCAAATTTTGTTGGGATTCCAAATGGCAAAACCATACATTCTGATGCTTATGGACATTAGAGGAACTTCTTTAAGCTCCTGGTTATGCTATACGGATGCAGCTGATGACCAAAAAAACCCAGTACTTGACAATTAATCCACCTCAGCTTTAAAAGTAAGTTGACTGCAATTTCTGAAGCACTACAGAAGCTGCATTTATATAAATTTTTGCTGCCCTAGCACCAAAAATTAAACAAAAATCTCTGGAGCAAGGACAAAACCAAGTTTCAGCAGGCACTAGTCACTGAGCACTGCTTGGTTTTATTCACCTTGAAAGTGAATGAAAAGGATGGGGAGAAAGGGTAAGGAGGAAGAATTCCTGACTACTTTTTATGAGTTGCAAAATCAAACACTTAGAGAAGACAGCATAAAAAGACTGAAACAAAGATAAAGTGCTTCACATTTAACTCCCAATATTTCACATTCTGTGCTCACCACATCAAAACAAGTTCCCCATGGAGTGACAGAAGAACTAACCTCTCTGACAGAGTGGGTCTAAAAATTCTTGTAAACCACTTGGCACATTTCTGACCACATCACAGGAATAACCATCTTCTGGTAGAAGAAAAGGCAGCTGTAAGTCAGGATCTTCTTCCAGCTGGACCTCCCGGCCATCACTGCGAGCCAGTTCATCAGCTGTGTTTTCTGCAACAGTCACTACATTCTCTATCAGTTCCTGGACAGAAGGTAGAAAGACATTGTTACCATCCAGGGATAATTCTCATCAAGGAAAAAGTGTTTCTATGTTCTTCTGCATATCCCAATTTATTCAGAAAAAATGCACAATGGGCTCTTCCCTCTCCTCCAGCACTTCCTCCACTTTTCTGTGACCTTACCTATCATGCCTCAGGCTGGTCTGACTGTCAGCATGAAAGGATTCACTTCTTATATGGAGGAAAAAAAATAGCTATAGGCAAAAAAAAGACCTAAGGAGGAATTCTCTGAGCATTCAGTCTTTTCCAAGTTGCACACTCTGCCCTAAGAACCAAGAACTCACCCCAGGTCTGACCCATCACTACCTCTGAATGAGCAGGGAGCATCAATACTTAAAAAGTATTTTTTTCCTCTAGTTAACCAGAATTCCTTCTGGAAGAGAACTCACCCCAGAGACATAAATAAGCTTTGGCTGGCATCAGGACCATTACTGCAATTATCTGAAGCTGCTACAAATACTATATTTTGATTATTTTACTACAATTATTTGCTTTACCAAAGATTCAGATGTCATTTCCAGTCCCTTTCAGCTTGGTTCCCAAGACCACCTAAAGTTTGGTCTTAATCTCTTCCCTGTCTGACTAAAAAGCAACTGAGAAGCTGCAAGCTTGACCCAAACACTTTATTACTGGAGCCCAACACAGACCAGAGCTGAGAAAAACCAATCTGAATGTTCTCATCTGAATGCTCAGCACATTTCCAGGGGGAAGTCAAATAAATCCAGCCACTCTTTAGAAGTGGTCTTTGAGCAGGGCTTTGCTGCCATAAAAGGTGCTAAATTTTAAAAGAATTTTATCAAACTGAAGTATGTAGAAGTAAACACACTTGTGTTCCTTTGAACTAATCCCAAGCCTTGAATTTACTTCAGATTTGGCAGCAAGAAGTCAGAATTGAGTGCAGAAGTCTTTTTAATACCATTTCAGTGCAAGAGGACAACCTGTCTGTACTGTATTCCTCCTCTGACCCAGAGACCACCTCTCAAACCTAGCACTAGACTTCTTTGGAGGTCCCTAAAGAGCAACAACAATAAACTGTGGAATTCTACCTCTGTGTAAACAGAAAATACAAGCTATGTTCTTCAGCAGAAGACTTTTTGTTTTGGTAGCCAGTTATACAAAAATATAACCAAGCTCCATGTTAATTCTTTCAGTGCCATTGCAGCAGTGCATGATCCTATGGTAAACACCAGTTCTGAAAACTGAAAGTATAGATTTATAGACACTTCTAAATACATGATTCATGTAGCAATCTGTCCATCAAAGGACAGGGACTCAAGATTCATGGATTTCTACATCCCACATGCAAAAGAAACTCAGTGTTTCTGCTTCTTCCATTTCATTTCCAGAGTCAAGAGTTCAACCTTTGTTCCTCTGGTTAAACACAGAACTGGTTTTTGGGACTACTCCATGCAGTTCCTCTATTGCCTTCCTAGAATTCACCCACAAATGGTGGGAGGTGCAGTGGTGACACCTCTGAGTATCTCAACATGCAGTGTTTTACCTTAAATCCCAACTCAGTGCAAGAGATTCCTGGCAACATCCTGCTGAGAGGCAGTGAAACGCTGACCCACCACAGCTGGTGGCCAGAGGAAAGCTGATACCACCCAAACTTCTTGTTGTATGGAGAGCAGATTGCCCACTCTGACTCT
This sequence comes from Calypte anna, assembly GCF_003957555.1. Taxonomy (NCBI): domain Eukaryota; kingdom Metazoa; phylum Chordata; class Aves; order Apodiformes; family Trochilidae; genus Calypte; species Calypte anna. The sequence goes on along the minus strand of NC_044246.1, from coordinate 1,989,693 downwards.
CCTGGTAACCATTCCAGACCAGTTAACATTAAGATATCCATTTGTAGTGGTTTTATTCTGGTAATATGGCAAATATCAGCTCTGGTAAACAGCAGAATGGCAGAAGAGACTTACGGTGGGGATGAGGGGTTCATCAGGAGCACAGTGATAGTTCTGCAACAAAGCTTGGAGCTGCAGAGAATTCAGCTTGAAACAAGTACTGTTAATATTTGGAACATCTGCATGTGAGTATTTGTCCATGGTAAGCAATGTGGTTGCCTAGCACAGGAAGAAAAAAAAAACAAAAAGACAAATTCAGACCAGAATGAAACCTCAAGCCTTATTTCTGAGTTTGCTTTAGATGAAAGGAAGACAGGTTTGTTCCTGGTTTATCCCCAAAACAACCACTACATCCATCTCCTTTATCTACAAGATTAATTAATACTACTATCATTAATAAGGTGCAACAGCTTCTCAGCTCCCCTTCTCATCCCTGTCCAGCACAGTTACAGCTCAGTCTCAGCCATGGAACAGCAAGCTGCTTCAATTCACCCATTATTCACTTCACTTCTAACTTGAATATTAAACATATTTAAAAGATGTTTCCTGGTTTTGCATCCTCCTCCCTCAGTGTTCATCAGAAATACACAGACTCACCTGCACTATTCTGCTGAGGTGGCAATCAGCAGCCAATTCCAACCCTTGTTTTTCTGCCCAGGCTTCAATGTGGCCCAGCTGCTGCCTGACAATAGCTCCCCAGTAATGGGAACAGAGCCCTGAATCTGGAGCAGTCACTAATCTGTTAAAGAGCCACATGTTGATAAAGTGGAAGAGCTGGGAGAAGAGCTGGATGGTCAGGGCAGCATTCACCCTACATCTTCTCAACAGGGACATGGCCCCAGTCAGGGTATGCAGCACATCATCTGCAGAGAGAAAACAACAGGGAAATCCCATTTATCTACTGCAAAACCTCCCCAAAACAACCCCCAACTCACAACTTGGCCATAAATAAGAAATACAGTGGCATTTAGGTTAGGTGACACCTAGGGCTTCCCCTCCAAACTAAATTATTCCATAGTTTTTAACCCAATATAGATGATTTGGATGTCATTACTGTTCTTTCTCTTATCATCCACACAGAGCTGATCCAAACCATTCCCAAGGGTTAGGGCAACTCATAAATCACTGTTAAGAAAAAGACACAAGATAATGTCAAGGAGACTAACCTATTTTAGGCCTCTGAGGATTATTTTCCTCTGGATCATCCAGGAATGCTGGCATGTAGTTATTAAGCTCAGATTGCAGACAATGAACCAGGTACCTGGAAAATAGGGGGAAAAAATAGTTTAAAATCCTGTTTGTGTTCCTTATGAAAACTTCTAAAGAAATGAGATCTATCAAATTACAAGATGACTGAAATCAGTGTGTGACCAAATCATTGAACTAAATAATACTTTGTAAGAAGGCCAGAGACTCCACTTCTCTCATCCCTTTCCTAAAAATGCTGGAAAATAATTAGTTTGTCAGGGAACAAATACATCCACTGAGTACAATACTGCTAGCACCTCTGGAAGTGAAGGTCAGATGCTACACACAGTGATGCTGTCAGCCCAAATTTTGGTCCTAAGCTTGCAAAAAATATTTTTTTCCAAACATAAATTCCCTTTTCTCTGTTTTAAAACTGACCAAAAAAAAAAGTAAATAAAATATGCTGACTCCATGTTGTTATCTCTGTTCAAGGACCCTTTTCTCAGGGGATTTCCTTCTCCCATTGGGTATTTCAATTTTTATTTTGATCAGCATTTTAACTGCCTGAGCTGGATAACCATGGGTTGATTTTATCCCAACCCAAAAGCTGTCTGTACAGTTTTAAGAAAAAACTGTGGGGGAAAAAAACCAAATAAAAAAATAAATAGTTTTAAAAATCACTGTGCAAATTGCTATTTATCCAAATGATGAAAGGAGCAGAGTAGGAATATAAACAGAGCCCTTTAGAGACCCATAAATATTTAAGAACACTCACCTTTCCTCACATCTCCATAAAAACCTCAAATTAAGAGAAAGCAATCAACACAAACTAAATTTAACTAACATTTCCCTAAAATTCAGCTAACATGAAACCCAGTGATGCATAAAACCTAAAAATCTCTCCAAAGAATGGAGTCCAGCCTCTCTAAAAACTCCTCCTCTCAGGTATTTAGCAATCCACAGAAGCCACTTTTGCCACACCTCAAATTTGGCAAAAATGGGACTTTATTCTAAAATCCACATAAATACAGAAAATGTTAAGTGAAAGAGAAGCTTGATAGCCTTACTTGAATGCCATTTGAACCAAGTGTGCCAAAACATCTTGTGCATCCACAGTGATCCTGCTGAGGTCTCTGTCTTGCTTTATGAAATTCAGTAACTCGGATGCATTTGCCATCCAGAAGGCAAGTGCCCCAGCAATGTTCTTCTGTTTCTGGAAGGAGAAAGAAGGGAGAAATAATATAGAGAACTAGTTTCCTGATGAAAGCAGGGCAACTTAAAAAAAAAAAAAGGCTCCAAAAGATAGACCAGTACCTTTCCCCATGTCACCAAACACCTCTCAGATACCAGATATTTGCAGAATGTTGACACGCAAGATTGCATTGCTGTAAGTGTTCAATTTTCAGGTGTTGACTGAACAGATAAAATTCTGTAGAGTTTCCAACAGCCATATCAATAAAGCCATGGCATAAGCATCAAGTTATGGAGTGCTAAAAGCTTAGCAGAATATCTGGTAATCTGGGGACTTTTGATGTTCAGTGCTGCCCGCTGCCACCCCGAGCCTGGTTGGACACCAGGTGATCCAGCATCAAGTACTGATCTATCTCACCATCTCCCGACCACAAATGCCAGGCCAGGCAACCTCAGATGAAATCCAAAGAATAGGAACCACAAACAAAAACAGTAAAAAAAAAAAAAAAAAAAAAAAAAAAAAAAGGAAAAGAAAACAAAGGGAAGAAAAGAACTTGTTTGGTCATTTCATATCCACATTGAAGTGCGTTAAGCAGAAATTATGGAATGCCATAAAAGTTGCAAAGTCAAAAAAGGATTTTAGTACTGCATGTTCCAGTTGCTGAATGAGTGTTATGAACTGTTCAAGTCCAGCTTTTTTGAGTATTGTATTTTGATATGGAAGCAGCATGAGAAACTGAGCTAAGCCAACGTAGCTAGGATCAGTTCCCAGCAGGATGTCCTACCTGATCAACCTGGTCTACCTCCTGGAGAAAAACGGACGAAGGAAATCAAACAGAATAGAAGAAAGAAACTTGTGAACAATCATGATAGCTTTAGAAATCAAAACACTAAATATGAAGGCACAACACTTATGTTTACAGTTAAAACACAGATGCATTCATCAGTAGCTACGATGCGACTGAGCCCCTTTTAAAATAAAAAGGAATTGTTTTCACAGGACTAACAGCACCACGGCTGAAGTGCCCACAAGTGAATCCAAGGAATGCCCTGGATTAGTTAACATCCCAGATTAGTTGGGTTATTCCATGCTCAGTGCACCACAGAAACCCCACAGAACTTTGTTGTGGGTGATGGGGTAATTATCTGCCCAAGGAACAGATCCAGGGAGCTCATTGCCCATGCTGCTGCAATGAAGACAATGTACAAACAAACACAAAGGGGGACAGAAAATCCCCACCAGAAAGCAAAAACAGAACACAAACAAATCAAAACAAAAAAAAATATAAAATGCCTAGGACAAATTTAAGACATGGGTTTTCAATTAAAGAACAAAAAGACTGTTTTAAACAAAATAAAGTCAAATGAAATACCACACTAAGCTTCTTAAATGCCAGTACATAAATCTACACTGAGCTGGGCAAACAAACAAACAAAATAAAACCCACCAGATATGTTTGTCTGATTATTGAAAACTCAGCTCTTTATTCTTTTGGCTTTCTATTCAGATCACTCTCCCCCACCTGCAATGCAGTGAGCTCAGATCCAAAAGTTTGATGTGTCATTTGCTGCTACTGCTTTAATTTCAGTTGGACCTCAAAAAACCCAAACTGTCACTGCTGTTTTGTTGCTTCCCTTCTTCCAACCAAGGCACTCTGAACTGACTGGAAATGTGCTGGCACAGAATGAAAGGAGACACTTGTACATATATTAAAATGTGTACAGGATCAGAAATGCCACAGAATTAGCTGAAAATAAATAATTGGGACAAAAAAAAAAATGGCTTTTTATATGAATTCATTTTCTACTCCTAGATTTTCATTGAAGAACAGAGCCTTCCTCAGAGGTGTCTCCAGTTTTATCCCTATTCCATATGAAATCTTCTATAATACTTACATTAATGCAAAGATGACAGAGTCACAGACTTTATTATTTGTTAGCAAGTACTCCTCGAGTACCTCCTGAAAGCTATCAAGTCTCATGATCTGAACAGGCAAAATCAGGACCTAAACAAGTTATCTTACCCCCAGAAGGGCACAAGAGCACATGCACATTCCCTCTACTCCCATTTTGGGTGCCTCTCCCCTTGTCTCCCATCTGTCTTTGTCTTTCACATCCTCAGATCCCTCTAAGTGAGGGGATCTAATGTGCTTTTCAGTCAAGATATAAAAACCCCCAACCTGTTGTGATAGAGCTGATTGTCCCATGGCAATTTCACAGTGGCACCCATCACTATAAACTCTCACCCTACAACCTAGAGGAAGGAATTTGACTTAGCTTAGCTCGTGCTGCTTACACTGCATTAAACCAGGTCCAAACTAAAGCCATTTTCCTGGTCTATCTTTAAAACCAAAGCATTGCTTTGTCTCCACCCCTTCAAATCAGCCTTCAAATTGACTGAAGTTTTCCTCTTTCATCACAGTTGTAATTCCCCCCCTTTCCTTCAGCTTCTTCAGCTGAAACATTTCTTCTGATCTCCAACACTCTTCAGTTTATTTTTTGCAAGGAGATAAAAATCTCTCCCAAATCCCAAACACAGCCACTGCTTCCTTGTTGGCATTTACCCTAAACTTTGGGCTGAGGATCAGATTGCAGCTACAGAGATGGCAAGGCTCCAGAAATGGCCTTTCAAAAAACCAGACATTCCCAACATCTGCCTGCAACATTTTCACACCATTAGCAAGAAATATAAAAACACACTTAGCTTGCAACAACCACAAGGCTCAACTTGATTTGGAAAGCCCTCCCCAGTGCTGTAAATGAGTATTTTCACAGATAATCTATTTTATAGCTGTTATATCTTTTCTTTTGTGAAAACTGGTGTTTGAGGCTGTCTCTCCAGTACCTCCTGCCAGCCACACAGCTCTGTTCTAGCTGAACATACAATGCTGAGCTTTAACTTTGCTTTCCCACTGCACCAATCCCTTTCACCCCAAAGCTTTTGGGGGTCATTGGTACCAGTTTATATGGGTTTTACAAAGAGTCACTTCCTCTGATTCAGCCCTGTGCCTTCCAGATTATATCTGGAGCCTACCCTTGAACTGTTGGGTTTTTTCCATTCTCCCAACCAAGCTGCTTATGCTCAGGCTCTTAAGCACATTCACTACTGCCACATTCTCCCCACTGACTTGAATAAAATCACTCTTCCACAGCTTGATTTTTATTTTTTTTGACTGCAGAGCCTGAATATTAAACTTCTGGTAACAACTGAAGTTTATCAAGTATCCATCAAGACTCCAAGCAAGGTACACCTAACTCTTCTCTTCATACTCAACCCAACTTTCAAGCTCTCAGAACTTACACAAAAGGATTCCCTTTGCTTTCTGACTGCCAAGTGCCTTCAACACTGTCATTTTCTCCCATTTTTCTTCTTGTGGAAGGTGGGAGTCTGTTGTAACTGCTAACAGAACTAAATATAACACTCTCCCTACTGAAAACTCCACTAAACCTTGGCAAAACCTCAACAAATGCTGAGCAGTTTTGGTTTGTTGTGACCTTCATGTCCCTCTCTTGCTGTTGATTTGTCTCTTTTCCCCTCAATCAACCTCTTGTGAAACACTTGGATCATAAATTCTCTAAAGCAGGATTGATGTCTTTGTTATGCTTGCACAGTGCCTGGCACAGCAGGGTCCCTGCTGTACCCAGGCTGTTACAGCAGTACTTTTTGGAACAAATGTATGTGTTTTGGTAAATACAGAAATACATTCCAATTTCTCCTCTGAGAAGAACCTGCAGGCAAAGAAGTTACCATAATAATTATTAGTAGAGGTACCTGAACTAGCACTCTCTTCTTAGGAAATGACCATTCCATTTCACACAGTGCATTCCATTCCATTTCACAGGCAACCCATTGCACCTTATTCTGCATTCCTACACAAAACAGATCTCCCTCTGTGCTTCTTTAGAAGTCTTGCATTTAATACCAATGCCATCAGTCTACATACATAATACTGGAATACTTGAGGACTTGTATTTCCCATTAAAAAGCAATTGTCTCAGCTTTGTTCTAAATCCCAGGTGCATTACCATTTTTGCACTTACAGAAGTTATAAAAGTAAGGGGATTAAAACTCAAAAGTCATGTTTCTTTGTATGTTCAAGCCC